>NC_135478.1:67337934-67639601 GCF_052094955.1 Ictidomys tridecemlineatus | reverse complement strand
AATGCCCCATCTGTGACTGTGTGCCTGGACAGCCTCGATTGGCTCCCTCTGCTCAAGATGGCCCTCCCTCTTCTCCCCTCCATCTGCCCTATTCTTCTCTGGCACACACTCTCTACAGCCAGCCCTGAAGCCTGTGTCTGTCCTCTCCACTGGGACCCAGACCGATGACATAGAAATAATTGAAGTGTCCTACTTATGACCTTGAGTTCTGGCAAGGCTGACTTCCCTTGTGACTGGGGCTGATGACAGCTAAGTGGCACAAGAACACACATACACAGACACACATCAATGAGCCACATCACAGCAGGCATGGACAGGATCCCCCAGTCACCTGCCAGAGCAGCTTCCCACACCCACAATACAGATAGCTGGGAATACCCCTATCAAGGGACAGGGCTCCACCTCCATCCTACCTCCTCTTCCCAGCCAGGAACACGCCTGCTGATTGATGGGCACAGTCATTCCCTACAGCTTCAGACACATCTCCATGTCACTCCTGCCAACAGATGGGACACAGCCACCTCTTCAAGACATAAACAACATGGGCAAGTCTCACATAGAATTGCAAGGAACACTCTGGGTCCCTAGGCTGCACATATAGATACCAGCCTCTTCAGGACTTGGGAACTGATGAGCACCAGTGTTACCAGGCCCCTATTCCAGGTCCTCACTGTGTGACAAATATAGCAGGAATGCAGGTATTGGACCTGCCTGGATGTATCTGGGTAGTCTGGGGCCTTCCATGGCCCAGTACACACATGCAGTTCAGGCTGCCTCTGGGGGCAAGCATATGCACATGTACACGTGTGCTCACACATGCACCCACAGGTCTCCATCTCTCATAGGTGTCTTTTTGTTGTTATTGTGGTTGTTGAACTGTAAAGGTAAAATTTCCAAGCTGATTCTAAGCCGCAGATCCTGAGTTAAAGTGTAAAGAACCAGGCTTGTAAACCTGCTTCTAAAACTGCAAAGCATGGGTTAAATTCCTGAGGCAGTTAGGACAAGGCCCCACCGGCCATTTAGTGATTTATGGACTGGGGTCCTGTGCAACTCCTCACGTAAGCATTCAAGACCCTGTGCAGTTTGTCACGTAGATATTCAGGGTCCAAACCAATCAGTTTGAATGTGTACCCCACCTAGGAGCACAATCACTCCTGCCCTGATTGTACCCGCCAATGTATACACTAATCGTGACTCAGGGTTGTTGTTCAATTTTCCCGCGCCTCATGATGATTTGTTCTGATGTATGCAAAGCCCCCCACCCTCTCCGAAAAGTGTACTTAAGCTCCGCTTGAACTCTGCTCTGGGCTCTGGGCTGCTCTCCCTTCTTGAGTGAGCACGGAGCCCCAGCGCGCTGGAATGGATCCCCAATAAATACCCCCTTTTGCCAATTGCATGGAGTCAGTCTCTTGGGTGGTCTCCCTCTCCGACGTATCGCCAGAACTTTACAGTACCAGGGTTTGAACCAGGAGTTACTTACGTTCCAAATACAGGTCTGAACAAATACCTAAACCAGGCACTGGGATAACAGACCGAAATCAAAAAACCATTCTCTGTGGAACTATTAAGCTAGAAGAGAACCCCAAAGAGACCCCCCCAAAAGGTGACAAGCTGGGGCTGGGGTTGTGGCTCAGCGGTAGAGCACTCGCCTAGCACGTGTGAGGCACTGGGTCCAATCTCAGCACCACATAAAAGTAAATAAATAAAAATAAAGGTATTGTGTCCAACTACAACTAGAAACTAAAAGGTGACAAGCTGTAAGACCTATTGTGTCTGGAAGGAGCAAGGTGATGTTCTGGCCCCCTGAGTCCTTGCCAAGACCATACCTGGGAAACTTTGTCCAGTGATAGGCCTCAACCAGTGAGGGACCACAGAGCAGTCTCTGTGAGAACAGTCTGGGCAGAAGGGACCATTTGGCTTGGAATAGAGTCAACTTGGGATGGAGCCATCTGAAGGGCTGTCACAGGGCACAGGCCATGTGTAGCCACAGGAGACAGAACTAGTTTGAACCTGTTGGTGGAAGCCACAGGAAGACCACTTGGAATGACTGATCTCCGAATGCCAGTGGAAGGAAGGAGCCTCCCATCAGTAGAGGTGAGCCAGCAGAGCTCCACTGACCCCTGGGTGGAGGCTGCAGCTAGATGACCTCGAAAGGTACTTTCGACCCTGAGATTCCATGACTCTGGCATTTGAATTCAACTTATTCATGCTACAGATGAGGAAACTGAGGCCCAGAGAGACGCAGGGAATGTTTGAGGTCACACAAAGCGTTATTGGTCCTCTGAAAACTAGACTCAGGGGTCCTCATGCTCCATCTTGGATCCTCCCACTCCTTGGATGTTTGGGCCAGAACCAACCTCCTGGCCAGAAGATCCAGAAGCTCCTCTCTTCATTCGGCATCCTGGGTGGTCTGACATCCTGTGGTCTTTTCCAGCCCCTGCCTGAACTCAGCTGGTGGATGAGCTCCTTGTTGGACCGCCTCTGGCTCCGGCTCTGGCTCTACAGATGGATGTTCTCAGGCTGAAAAGAGATCCACATTTGACCCAGAGCCAGATGTGGAGCAAAGAGAAGTGGGAAAATGGGAGATCCAGGGACTTGAGGGGGGTTGCAGTGCCTGGGGGCTATGGCTGGGATCCATAGACCTAGTGAACCCCTCAAAAACTTGGCACATAGTAGGTGTTCAATAGATCACATGGAGACAAGGAGAAAAAACTCTTCCTCTGGAGCAGGGTCATTGGGAATGCCAGTGGATGAAGCTAAGAGTCCTGCAGACTCTTAGCAGAAATCCCGAGGTGTGGGACGTGGGTCTTTGGAAATAGCCCTCATCCTGGACCCCACCACCTCCCCAGCCTTTCTCCCCTGAGAATAACTCCCCAGTCCAGCCTTTCCCCTCTGCCCTTTCTTGTGAAACCCGGATGACTTCTGTCCTACCCATCAGGGCAAGGCGACTTGCTAAAGTGCCAAGAGATTTCTGCAGAAGAGGGGCTTCTTGTTACTAAGAATGTCACAAAAGAGAAGACTCCACCCACAGACCAAGCCCTTCATGAGTCAGTAAAATTTCCATAGGGGATTAGGGGTTGGGAGAACAGACAGGTCTGACCCCAGGTGACCTGGAGACAAAACTGGAGTATGGACCTCCAGTCTCCCAGTACACAGGTATTTTCTCACCTGCCCTTTGCATGTTCTGGTGACAAACTACTTTCCGCTGTTTCATGGGCCCTTTGCAATTACAAATGAAGCAACCATTATTACCCTCGTTTTAAGAAAAAGAACTAAAGGCAAGAGAGGCACAGCATCTTTCCAACTATCTTTCCTTAAAAATCAAGAATATGGTGAGTTAATTGGGGGCAGGGAGTTGGTAATAGAAATGCTGACTTAGGAAAGCAGACCTGATGATGGAGTTCCAGGGCCATTTCAAGGCCATTAGGGACATTTGTGAAGCAGTGAATTCAAAACATCACTATGTGTCGGCTGCCTAAGACCCACTTAAACAATTTGTGTGTGTGTGTGTGTGTGTGTGTGTGTGTGTGTGTGTGTGTGTGTGTGTGTTTTGGGGCACTATGATAGGTAGGCCAGAAAGAACTAATATTTTTTTGTTTCATTGGGAGTTCTGGGGATGGAACCCTGAGCCTCATGCATGCTAGGCAAGTGCTCTACCACTGAACCACACCCTAGCCCAGGGACCATGACTTTAACAAGCATGTCAGGAGAATATGACATGTGGCCAAATTTAGAAATAACTGCTTAGGGTAGCCAGAGTCTTCCATTCCAAAGGCAGGGCCAGTCCTGGGAAGAGATACCTCTGGAGGATACCTATTTCCACAAATTTCAACCCTACTTCTGGTGATAACATGGGAGCATGAGCTGTGTGGATATGGACTAGCTAACCATTCATCACCACTTCCTCTTCCCTTTCAGACCCCAATCTGTTCATCCACTTCTGAGCAGCCAGCATGTGGGAGGCTGCACTATGGGGGCTTGATCTTGGTAAGTCTCAGCCAGTGGTTCATTCCCCTGGCTGCATATTTGACTCACTTGCAAAGGTTTTTAAAATAGTAGTAATTGGGCCTTATTTCCAGAGATTAAATTGGTCCAGGAGAGCAGTCTGAGCACTGGTATTGTTTTTAAAAGCATACCAGGAAATTCTAATGGGTAGCCAGGATTGAGAGTACTGATCTCAGTCAGCCATGATAATTGTAACTTCTTTGCCACGTGGTTGGCTTCAGTTTGGCATGTGACAATTCTGTACAGTGAGAGGCATTAACAGAAAGCTGCTGGAATGTACTGGGCAAGGTCGCTTTGTTCTGAAAAAGTGACCCAAAGCAAATCCATGACTTCTTCCTCTCTTGGGGTCTTATTGAATGAGAGTGCCATCCTGGGAGCGGATTAGCCACCTTATGAGTATGAGGAGACAGGCTTGAGCACAGAAGTCAAGAACAGAATGATGGAGGTAACTGGCCTCCTGGGTTCTGAATAAACCAACTATTGAAACACCCTCATGGAGGACTTCTGTGGGATAGTTAATGAGCTTATTATGTAAGCCTTTTATTTTATTTACTTGAGGCCAAATGCTCTTCCCATTTGATGGGAGAGGAAATTAAAGCTCAGGGAAGTTAAGTTATAAAAAAAGATCATAGAACTAGTTAGTAGCTTGAGTTGAGATGTAGGTTATACCCTTTTCCACAAACCAAGTGCGCGCACACACACACACACACAATCCCTCAAACCCTAGGTGATATAGCATAGTAGAAAAAAACATTGAGCTTTGAGGAGAGGTCTGAGGTGGAGAGGTGGGGGTATGGGGATAAAGGCCACATAGGGGTGATAATCAGGTCAAGCATCCTGTGGGTGTCCCCTGCCTCCCAGCAGGGGAGTGGCAGCTGGTGCCTGCTCTGACTCCATCAGCCATTAATTAAAACTTGACAAGAAGATTAATACACAGGGGACAATTTTAATCAGAGACTCCTGGAATGTTAGTGCTGGCACTGCCTAAAGAGACCATGTCTTCTGGCCTCCTTAGATGGGGAAACTGAGGCAGGCACAGGGAGCAACTGGCCTGTTTCTTCAAGGAGGTCAAGGTGTCCCATGTAATTTCCTAGTCCCATGTAATTTCCTCTTCCTCTGCCCTAGTATCACATACATAAGGGATAGCTTCAATTAACTTATCATACCATTCAACTTGTCACTGATTCTCAGAGCCTCAGCAAAGGCCTACACCTCGAGATACCTTTTGTGCACACTCTGCTTGGCTCCAGGAGGCTGATGGGATCAGGGTAAATTGAGGAGCCCAGGGAAGCTGAGTTTGGTCACCTCCCAGGGCTCAGGTCAATTAGGAAGCTGAGCTGTGGAGATAGCCAGCCTGAGAACATGGCCTTGGCCTTTTTCATGAGAGGGGGTGGAAATGTCACTCATCCATTATCCCAGCCCCTCAATTTGCTGTCTGAAATCTTAACTGAAATCCACACTCCCCACCAAAGAGAGAGGTTTATTCCTTTTCAAAACATTTCTATTTTTCTTTCAATGAGACACATTCTTTGTAAGAATGCCCACAGAATGCCTCAGGGCATAAGGCCAAAATCTACTTCTCTTCCTCCACTTTACCAATACCCAGCTATAGCCACTGGGGAGAGTATCTTGTCCAACCTTCTAGACTTCTCTTTCCCCACACCTTTAGGTCTGTTGCATGTCCCCTATTGTCACATGGGGACACTGTTGCATCCCTGGTGACTCACTTTGGTGGGACACCAGGAAACAGTGGGGAGCAGGAAGGAGGAGAGGAGGTCCACATTGGGACCCTCCCTTCCCTAGGCCCTCCTAGGCGACTGTCCTCTGTGTCAGTTGGCTGTCCAGTCAAACCACCAAGCTGGCCCACAAGGTGCCTAGTGCCAACTGGAAAAGCATGTCCCTCTAGGCACATAATTGAGCAGAGGGTTCCTGTTCTTGAGGGTGGATGCTCCTTTCCTCTAGGGCAGTGTGAGGAACACCAGGGACCTTGCTGTCATGGCCACAATGTCTCCATCTCTGCCCTGTATGTCCACCGCCATCATCACTGCCTTGAACCAGGCTTCCTCCCAGAGACTGCAGCAGCCCCAGTCTTCCCACCAGCGTTCCTGCTTCTCATTGGTACCTCCAAGGCCCCCTTCTTCCTGTAGCCAGATGGATTGATGTCACAAGCAAAGTAGACTATGTCCCTCCTAGGTAAGCCCCTCAATCACTTCCTCTTGCCTCCAGTCAAGGGCACACTCCTTGAGGATGGCTCTTAAGGACCTTTAACTATGAGTACAAATGTGACTGGACGAGGCCCAGGGCCTGTGCGCAGCAGGCTCCCTCGCTGTGTGAATCCTGCTTCTACCACTTGCTGGCTGTGTGGCCTCTGGCAATCCAGAGAACCTGGCTGCCTCTCAACTTCCTTATCTGGAAAATGTTAATGATGATAATAACAGCATCTGCTTTGCTGTGTTACACAGAATAGGAAATCAGGTAATTTGGGTCAAGAGCTTAGAACAGTACCTATGAGGTGAGGCCCTGGTGGCACATGAGCATTTGAAGATCAGTGTCCCAAAGAGCCCTCCACCCGAGACCTGAGCCCAGCTCCAGGAGAGTGGGGAACGGGAGCTGTGGGTGATAGAGACAGGGACAGAGGTCACTGTGAGACCGCTCACCCCGGACTCACTTCCAGGAGCTGAAAGGAAGATCTGACTGTGGCCAGTCACTTCCTGGAATGAGTCCTCTGAAGGGGACAGAGCTATAAGAATAGGCCCCCAAGGGCTCTTTAGCTCCTGCCCTAGGGCCTGGGAGAGAAGGAGGCCAGGAGACTTAGGGGATCCACAGAAGCTCCTGAGCCTCAGGTCTCTCATCCACAAAATTAAGGTCTGAATGACATCACAGAGTGACTGTGGAACTTAAGGTAATAACTCACGGAAACACCACCACAATGCCTGGAATATAGTAGATGCTCAATAAACCCCTGGGGTAGGAAGAAAAGGGAAGACTATGGACCCTCAGTCCAGAGTGAAGCATGAAATGCTCTGGGCCACCTGTAGCCTAGGGGGTAGGTGACAAGACAAGCACTTCCCAGGTACTTTAGGAGTGCTGCTGGCTTTCTGTGTGAGCCACGTGGGCAAGGTGGGGTGGAGGGAATATAGCAGTAACCTGATGCACAGGAGACATAGGGAGAGGACAGCTGGGCTTTTCACTTGCTGCTCCTCAGTGTCCGCATCTGGAAAGTGGGGATCATCTTGGCAGGTGCACAGGCCTATTGTAAAGCTGAACAGAGCTACTGAGTGGGAAAGTCCACCATAGCGAATGTGGATAGTTACTGCTTCCTCATCTGCCAGAGAAGCCATTTGGAGTCATGATTCACAGTGCTGCATTTGGAGTCTGGTTGAGGTAGGTACAATTGTGGTTTCCGCTTCCTCAACCAGCACACCTAGGCAAGTCACTCAACACCCGTTAGTGACAGTTTCTTTGTCTCTAGAATAGCAATAATAATCATACTCATTTTATAGAATTTGGAAGAAAATTCCCCAATGAGACCACATCAGTGAAACTTCTAGCCCATGTAAATAGTTATTGTGTAGCTAATGGCTTCTTTTTCCATTCTGTGGATGGAACCAAGGGCCTTATACATGCTAGACAAGCACTGTACCACCACAGTCTCACTGCTTTGCCCAGGCCAGTCTTGAACTTGGGATCCTTCTGCCTCAGTCTTCTGAGCAGCTGGGATTACAGATATGCACCACTGTGCCTGGCCTAATACATAGTATTTTTTTAAGATAACATTATTCTTTAAGGAGAGAGCCTGTGTCCTATACCTATAGGCAGGTAGAGTCCCATGCCTATAATCCCAGCATCTCAGGAGGCTGAGACAGGAGGATCGAAAGTTTGAGGCCAGTCTCATCAATTTATCAAGGCTCTACAGTGAGACCCTATCTCAAAATGAAAAAATAAAAAGGGATGGGGATGTAGCTCAGTGGTGGAGCAACCCTGGATTAAACCCCCACTGCCAATCAATACATAAGTCAATAAATAGATAAATAATTCCCTCTATTGATGCTGCGAGTCAAGCCAGAGAATACATCCAACTAACACTCAAGAAATCCTCCGTAGCCAAAAAACAATCCTTAGCTCTCAGCAACGTTATGGTATTATGGACTATAAACTCTGGAAGAATTGTTCAGGATTGTTTATTCCAATCATCTCATTATATAGTTGGCCACACTAAGACTCAGAGGGCAGAACAGATAATCCCCAAAGCTCATGAATGCCATGGTAGACATAGGACCAAGGCCTCCTGACAGGAAACCAGTATCCCAAGTTCACCAAGGTTGTCCCTTACTTGGAGTTGCTTCAAAGGAGAAGGGATTTGTCCCCAAGCAGGGGACACCTGCTATGGCCTCCCCAGACTCTCAACAGCTTAGAGCCTAGTCCCCGTGCTCTGCTGGCCTTGCCCCAGGCCACCCCTAGCTGGCCTCCTAGGCTGGCCTCAGCCTGCCCCCACTCCAGGCCCCTCAGCAGCCTAGGCCAGGTGCTCTGTGATGGCTTCCTGTGCTCACAGGCTCTGTTTATTGGCTCTGTAGCCCCTTCCTCACACCCCAGCACACCGGAGGCACTGATCAACAGCGTGGGACTCCAGGGGCCAGCCCTCAGTTAGCTCTCAGAGGTTGGCCAGCCCTCCCCAAACCCACCACCTGGAGCACAGGAACCAGCAAGACCCTGGAGACACCCCCCTCAGAACTCCCCCCAGTTTCCCCTCCTACACTCACCCCTTCCCCAGCAACGGGTCCTGCCGCAGCTGGGGGAGAAGCCAAAAAATCAACAGGTGGAGTCCACAGTGAAGCCCTGTAGGCCTCAGGCTGAAGGGGACCCAGGCTCCCCTTGTCCCAGCCCAACCCCCTTCCCAGCCCCAGCCCAGGGGAACGTGGGCAGTGGGTCCAGATGACAGTGCCTCATGGAAGGACTTGGAAACTGCTGAGGTTGGGATGTGTGTGGGGGGGGAGGAGGGAGGTTCCTAAGTTTGTCCCTGAAGGTCTCCAAGACTATGATAAAAAGTCCAAGGCAGACAGACCACAGACCTTGACTTCACACCGGCCACTCTCCACATGACGTTAGAGCCAGGTCCTCACATGGTCTTTTCTGTCAAACGGGGCCTGCCTACTGTGAGCCGTGGCCCAGGGCTGTGTGGAGGTGGAAAGGAGCTGTCATTAGGGTGCACTGCCTGGTGGGCAGGGTGGGCAGGGATTTGGGCGACTCAGTCATCCTAGGTCACTGGGGCCTGAGGGGTTTCAGTTCTCCAATCTGGACAGTCTCTGGCAAACTGGGACACACTGGTCATGCAAATAGTAGGCTCCACTGTGTGTCTCTGAAGACTCCCTCCCACCCACATGACTCCTACAGTGTTTTGCTGTGTAGAAGACTCCCCCCACAAATCTCCCTGATTCTTCTTCAGGAAACTTCCTGGCCTTATGTCACTGGGCATCTTCTTCTCCATCCTCTTCCTCTCTCTGCATCTGCATCCACAGGTGTTCCTGCCATTCTAGGCCTTGTCCCTTCAGTCCCTGTGCACAGGACCCATCGTCTCTCCTAGGAGTTCCCTGTGTCCCTGCTGCACACCCACACACTGACCATTGCTTTTCCACACTGTCTAGGCACATGGACTCACCCCCATCACACACACACACACACACACACACACACACACACACACCCTGTTCACCTGAACCTCAGCAGGAAGGATTTCAGTGTGGCTCAGGCACCTGCTGACCCACAGTAGGATCAGGCCTCAGAGATAGGTGAGAGGGGAAGTCAACACACTTTTCCTCCTCAGGAGCAGAGCCTTTCAATCTAGAAGAGTGGTGAGGAGCAGGGTGTCATCTGGGGGAGGAGGGCCAGCTGCCATGAGCTCTTTATAGCCCATGGTCTGCTTCAGGGGCCCCTGGATGGTTTCCTGTCCCCAGAGCCCCTGCCATCGAGGCCAAGGCAGGCCAGGCCAGGAGCCACACACCCCTGAACTCCGTCCTGTTGGTGCTGGACTGAAGGTGCTGGCGGAGTGTATGCACTGTATCTATTCTGGGGGGGGGCATCAGTGGTGAGGAAGAAATGGTAGGGAGCAGCCCCTTGGAGGCAGTTTCTTTTCTTCAGTTGGGGACATTCCCTGAGCTGGCTGGGGCAAGGGACACAGGCATGGAAAGGTCACTGCCGTCTCCTTGGGCCCCTGGGTGCTGGCTCACACTGCCCCTCCTCAGCCCCAGAGGAAAGCTCCGTCAACAGAATCCCTCCTATCCTGCTGCTGGGGCCATGTTGATCCAGCACAGCTAACCTCCCAGAAGCCCTCCTTGTGGGGGCCTCAGGAGCACAGACTGAGGGAGGCCAGAGAGCTGGAGTGAGGGAGAGACGGGTGACTCAGAGGCCCACAGTGCAGAAGACCGAGGGACAGCAGAGCTGGAGAGAAACGGTGCAGCTCAGAGATGGAGACCAAGAGACAGACGCCGGGCAGGCACCCCTGTGGGTCAGCAAGATGGCGCTGCAGCAGACAGACCCAGCCAGCAGGCAGGACCCTGAGAAGAGCAAGGGCCATGCCAGAGAGGACGGCCAAACCAAGACAGAAAGAGGCAGAAAGCAAGCCTGGCTGAGAGAGAGAAGGAGGAGCAGCAGATAGAAGAGAGACAGAGAAACAAGACTGGGGTGGCCACAGGAAAGAAGGGGCCAAGGAAATCAGAGGCAGCAAGAGAGGCCTGGGGGGCCAGGATGGGTGGCCACAGTGCCCCTTGGGCTCACAGACACAGGGCCGCCCAGCTTGGCCAGTCAGGGCTGTTTGCAGAAGGAAGCCCCAGCTCTGTGGTCAGGCTCCCAAGGGCTGGCAGCAGCACCCTCTGCACTTCATGACATTCTTGTTCCAAGCTGTGAGAGAGGAGGTCGGGCTGTGGAGGCCCTGCAGTGCCTCTGCTTCCACCCGAAGGGGGCCTGGGCCTGGGCTGGGGCCCGGGTGGCTGAGGGGGCTATGCAGGAAGGCAGCCAGCAAAGCCTGGCCACAGAGGCTGCTGGTCCTCCAGAGCAGAGGGGGACAGTGGTGGCAGAGGGGCCTCAGAGCCTCTGGCCAAGCTCTGGGGAGGAAGGTGAAGGGGGAATGTTGTCCCTAACTCTGGGTAATCTCCAGGGAGGGCCCTCCTTTCTCTGTGGGCCTTGATCTTTCCATTCACCCCAGGAAGAGCCAACTGAGGCAGGTGAAGGCCATGGAGAAGCTGAGAGTATGTGCCCTGGCCCAGACAGCTGCCACTCAGCCCCAGCTGTCTATGGCCTTGTGAGTGTGAGCCCAGGATTACTGGATTGTTAGAGTTTATTTTCAAAGTTATAAATCTGGACTTTTATGTAGAAAACTCCTTTCAATGATGGCACATCATTTGTTCTTGATGTAGGCATGATGGGAGCCAAAGGAGACACTCAGAAGGTTCTAAGTGGCCAATAAGATGCCTGTTTATGGCCGTCTCTGGGGCCCACCTCACCTCTGACCATTGGCACATGGATAGCTCCATCAGCATCCTGAGCAGAGTCCAAATCTTGCCCAATGTCATGCCCTTGGAGAACTGGCCAAATGTTCCACCAGGAGAAAGCCACCTGGCACTCGCACTGCATGGGTGGTGACACATGGTCCAAGATGCCAGGCCCCTGGATGGCTCATTTACTGGCCAGGGGTCTTGCTCTCTCTTTTCCTTCCAAAGCCCCCACCTCCTCCTATCTCTGTTCTTCAAAGCTTTGGGGACACCCTCTGCCTGAGCCTGATCCAAAGGCCTGGTCCAGCCCACACATGGCCAGAGCTGGCCTTGACCCACAACCACTGATAGTGCTGTCCTTCCTTCCACTGGCACTTGAATTCCCAGGACAGCACCCTGGCAGGGCCTGGTGCAGAAGGGAGGGACGGGAGAAAGGGGACAGTGTGTGCTGGTGTGTGCTGAGAGTGGTCTTCCTCAGGCCTCGTCCACCCCACCCCTTCCCACTCTATAGCCCGTGTCGCCAGCCAAGCATCACAAGGGTTAACTGGATCCCCCAGCTGGGATCCTGGAATCACAGGACTGGAATGGACCTTGGAGGTCATCTGTCAGGGGTAGAGGAGTGATTTTAATGACCCAATTCTGATGCACTGGAAGCACCTCTTTCCCCTACCCCCCAGCCTGGGTGGAGGAAGAGGTGAGGCCAGCAAGGACCGCAAGGCTAGGAGCCCCTGAAGGGTACAGCCTGGCCGCATGGGTCCCCTCCTTGACAGTGCCAACCCTACCCCCAGTAGTGCCACGGGTTGGGAGGAGCACACAGCCCTTGACTGAATAATTGACTAACAGGCAGGACTAATGGTAGCAGGAGAGACTGTTGAGGGACAGCATGCTGAACTGGGAGCCAATGCCGGGGACCATAGGCGTAGCATTGTTCAAAGTCACTAAGCTAAGGAGAGGCTCCCACACTAGCAGACTCTGCTCTTCATTTTTTTAAACTTTTATTTTTAGTTGTAGATGGACACGATCCTTTTATTTTATTTATTGTTATGTGGTCCTGAAGACAGAACTCACTGCGTCACACGTGCTAGGCAAGTGCTTTACCACTGAGCGACAGCCCCAGTCTGACTCTTGAGTTTCTTTAGGCTTCCTAGTCCAGCCTATGCTTCCCAGTCTTCTCAGTTCCATTCACAGGTGACCTTCAACAAGAAGTCTCCCTCTGACACTTCTGTAGACAGAATGAGGAGAAAAAAATGAGCTGGTTGCAGCAAGAAGGCTTCAGGTCAGACATCAAAAAAGACTTCCAGAATGTGGGACTCACCACCGAGGCAGGTAGCTAAGTCTCCTGGACTGAAGAGCCTGAAGCCCCATGGATGGGGAAGTAACATCAGAGCTAGGCGAGGAGAGGTTGGGGTGACATTTCTCCTTTGGCTCCCAAGATGGTGGGAGTAGCAGTGCACCTAATTTCCAATCTACTCGTCTGGAGAGAATGGAACCCAGGAATGTTCCCAGCCCAAGGTTGAAGTTGCCGATTGGAGGTGGAAGACCATGGTCCCTACTGCTTTATTTTCTTCCCCCAAAACCACTCAACGGGCAGAATCCAACCAAGGCAGATGGAGCCAGAGAAGCCCCTGAATTAACGTGGACTTGTTGGCTCAAGGCCCCAGGGTGGGTAGGGCTGGGCTGGAAGACAGAGAAGAAACTGGTGGGAGGGGGCATGGCAGGAGCCACCTGTCTCCATCCCAAGGCAGGGGAAGCGAGAAAGACAAGGCTGTCTCTTGGGAACTCTCCATATCACTTCAAAGGGTGTTCCTAGTTTCCTTATTCTCCACTTTAAGAGTCCTGAGGGTTTAATGACACTTTTAAGTGGCATATTCTATGGGGAAGGTCCCATTGGCTACAGGCCCAGCCTGTGTCATTTCCATTTCAGCCCTTTTCCCACAGCCAAGAAGGACGTGTACCCCAGGCCAGGAATCAAAGTTAGATGGCAACTGGAAGTTTCTCTTATTATCCATCCTTTATCTTTCCTGCTGTAGTACCACACTCTCTTTCCTTCTGGCCTCTCCCAAAGTGGAAATGAAGTCCTCTTTTGTCCCTGAAGTGAACAAAGCTCAGGTTAGCAAATGAGCCTGCTGTTCAGGAGGTAATCCCGGCACCCTGCCACTTGTCCTTCCCCACCACTTCCATCCCCAGTGTGTCTGTCCTGGGAACTGGCCTAGGCTGTGTGGATTGAAGAGAGGCCTAGGAGGAGGCAGATGGAGTGGGCCCGAGCATCTCAGAAGGAGGGGAAAGAAGTGTGGAGAGGTGGGACTTGGGGGCCTTGGGCCAAGTCCGATAATAAACACAAACCCCTGCTGATGGAGCCCAGAGTATTGATCTTTAATCACTTGGGGACATGCACATATGCTAATGAATTTCTCTCTGTTCCCACAAGGTCCCTCCAGAGCCATCCCCCTCCGGGCAGGAGGCCGAGCTGGCCGTTTCGGGGCTGGGGTCAGCTCTCTGCATCTTCCTAGCCTGTTCCTCCTACTCCCCTTTCCCCCATGCAGGTTGCTGGGTCTTCCTGCTTGGTGGGGGCGGTGGAGGTGGGGGAAGGCTTGGGGACAGCTGTGTGCTCCAAGTGCCCTTAGACAATACTGTCCAACCCCTGTAGGCTTTGGGTCATTCATCTGTAAAAGGGGACCGTCACACCTGCCTCATGGGTTTGAGGATGAAAGAGAAACATAGAAGAGAAGCACCTGATCTAAAACCTGGCACATACTAGGTGCTCAGTTTGTCCAATTTAGTCTCCTTCTCTGCTTGGAATGTGACCCAGAGAAAGGGGCCCAGGAACTCTTGGGCCTCAAGAAGGAGTGATGCAAAATGGTCACCTAGGGCAAGAGGTGTGGCTCAGCTGTAGAACACTTGCCCCATGTGCTCAGGAGTCCTAGGTTTGATGCCCCGGGGCGGGGGGGGGGCGAAGGGAAAGCCATTGAATGAACTTGATGAGGAATGAACAGCCTCCTGCTTGCACTGTTCATGTCACAATTCCCAGCACCACGTGCAGGGACTGCAGGAGTCCGCTGGCCCCAGAGGTGGCGGCTGTGTGGACTGACATGTCCCGCCTTAGTGTATCTTATTGCCTAAAGACAAAGGGCAGTTCCCCGGGCACAGTACCAGACTGCAGGGGGAGCCATCTGTGTCTCCAGATGGCCACAGCTGCCAAAACCCTGGCCATGGCTCTGCCTGTGCCCTCCCTGTCCCCTGCCCGCTGGCCGGCCACCCATGGTCCATGCAGACTCTGGCAATGGATGTGGAGATGCAGGGACTAGAGGGAGACGCTAAAGACAGCGGGAGAGTTTTTCTCAGAGAGCTGGCAGGTCAGCAGCGGGGAGACCCAAGGGGATCAACTAAAGGGCATAGTGCACTTAGGAAGGATACCCAAAGGGGCTAATCAGTGCTTCCTGTGGGACATGGACTCAGAGCCATAGCTCTAAGTTTCTGTGCATGACAGGCTATTTGATAATGATGCTGGAGTGGGGTTCCCTGCATAGGGTTCAAGTTATGCAGTGACTGCAACTTGTTTTCAAACCTATGGCTTAGAATCTTCCTCTGGTTCCTTTCTGCGGGGACATGCTAAGGTTGTATGATCATAGAGACTTGCAGGGAAGTTCATCCTCTTACCTGACCTATATCCCATGTACCTTTTAGTTCTACCTGTGATCTCCATAGAAGCTAGACCAGTACTCACCTTTGCGCCCTACCTGGTGACATGGAAGTGATGGTCAATGTACACGTATCCTTTCTCCTCTCCTGGCCTCAGTGTCTCTAACTGTACAATGGGAAGAATTAGATTCAACACATTCCAATCACTCTCCCATGTTTAAGTTCTTCTTGCAAGCCAGAGGAGGGCCAGTTTCAAAGACTGACCTTGGCACAGTTACAACAGAAAGATCTTCGGAGAGCTGAGCTCAAAGATGATATCCCTGTTGCCTGGAAGTACTGTGATGGTTGTCTGCAGCTTTGTGGATACTGACTAGCTGTGTGACCTTAGGGAAGTGTTTTGCCATCTCTGAGCTTAGTTTTGTCATCTATAATGTGGGAGCAGAGCTGGCAGTAATCCCTTACGAGATGTTGCCTCTATCATTATAAAGCTAAATTCAGCAACTGGTTCTGAAATGGGGCGAGGCCAACTCAGTTCTGCTTGATCCCAGCCTCAGGGGCCCCGGCCTCTTCCTTTCCTGTAACTTTCCCTACAGGTGCCACAGTCCAATGCTTGCATTCCCCGGGGTGTTGATGGATGGGACCCAGACCCACAGCATGGCTCTCTAGAGCAGTGTAGCTCAGCCTAGCCCTTCTCTGGCCAGAGGCCCCACCACGTCCCAGCTGGATGACAGCCTAGATGAGCCTCTACCCCAGGGACACGGGCTGCTGGAGGCAAGGCTGACCCACAAGGAGAAGGAGGAGCTGGTGGTCCCTGTGTGCCTCACACCTCCATTTCTGCCCATGGCTCTCTCCCATCAATGGACTGATGTCTTCCAGTTCTGGAAGCTGGGGACTCCAGGATCATGGAGCTGACAGCCCCAGTGTGCTGAGAACCTGCCTCCTGGTCTGGAGATGGCCTTCTTATTGTATCCTTGCATGGACAATGTCAGAGAGGAAGCCAGCTCCTTAGTGTGGGGTCCCTTCTTAGGAGGGTGACAATGTCCTCATGATATTGGAGGTGAAGGTTTCAACACCCAGATTGGGGAGACAGGCAGAAATCACCTCGTCCACAGCACCTACCCCCCTCCTGCCTCTGTTCATGGAGATCTCGAGAACACCAGGCCTCAAAGACCGCATCCATGACAACAGCAGGAGTGAAGAAAAGGAGGCGAGAGAGCTGTGGGCACTGGCCAGGCCGAGCCATTCTCACAGTGAGAACAGCTGACTTCCACAGGGCCTCCCTGTGGGCGAGGTTGTGGCATGCACCAGCTAAAGCAAGGCCACACACAAGGGCCAGGAACCGGAGGTCACCACTGTCTCTGTCTTATAGGTGGAGAAACCAGGGGGTCACAGGCAGACTCAGTGGCCCACAGCTTGGCAGCCTGCAAGTGGCAAAATCTGGACTTGAACGTCGGATTGTCTGCCACCAAGGTTGATTCTCCCAGCTTGAGTGCTACAGAGACTGCCTTGGATTGATCCCCACCTCTCCCCCTGGCAGCCTGACACCACTGTCACTGTGCTGGAACTGACAGAGGCATCTCAGGGATTCTAGGCTCTCCAAGTTCACATCCTTGCCTTCAGGGTGAAGGAAGGGGCAAAAAGAAATGTTTTTTTTTTTTTTTTTGTACTGGGAATCAAACCCAGGAGCACTCAGCCACTGAGCCACATCCCCAGCCCTTTTTAAATGTTATTTAGAGACAGGGTCTCACTAGGTTGCTTATAGCCTTACTGAGTTGCTGAGGCTGGCTTCAAACCTGCAGTCCTCCTGCCTCAGCCTCCTGAGCCGCTGGGATTAAAAGTGTGCACCACTGTGTCTGGCAGCATTTTTGTTCTTTATTTTTCAGGGTATTTTTTTGTGCATGTCTGAGCTTAGAATCAGGGTTTTAGTTCCAAAAAATGAATTGGGAAATGTTCTTTCCTCTTCTATTTCCTGGAAAGGGTTGTATAGAACCAGTATTAGTTTTTTGTTTTGTTTTGGTTTTTTTTTTTGGGTATCCAGGGGTGCTTAAGCACTAAGCTATACACAGCTCCACCTTTTAAAAATATTTTGTTTAGACAAAGAGTCTCTCTAAGGTGCTGAGGCTGGTCTCAAACTTGCAGTCCTCCTGCCTCAGCATCCTAAGCTGCTGCAGGGATCACCAGCATGCACCACTGTGCCTGGCCACAGAGCAAAAAATATGTGGAGAAATGTTTGTGGTGGATGGCATATGGGAACACCAGGGTACAAAAGGGGGTGTCCAAAAGAAAAGAAACGAATGGCCTGCAGGTCTATGGCAAGAGAAACATATTTGAAAACCACCATCAGATACCGCCCTGCACCTGTTCCGAGGGTCACCATCAAAATGAGCAAAAGATGGCCAGTGCTGGGGAGGACGGGGAGAAAGGGAAGGCTCGTGTGCTGTGGCTGGGAGCGTCCAAGGTTGCAGTCACCCAGAAACAGCATGGAGGTTCCACAAACAAAAATACAATTACCAGGTGATCCAGCAAGCCTGCTTCTGGAGATTTCTCTCTCTCTCTCTAATACACACATTCACAATACAACATTATATCATCCAACTTTAAAATAGATGGAGATCCTGTCACATGCTCCAACATGGGTAAACCTGTAGGACATAGTGTCAGAAGCCACACACAGTACAAAATCTGCAGGATCCCACTCACATGAGGAATGTGAAATAGTCAGATTCATAGAATCAGAGAACAGGATGGCTGCAGGGACTGGCAGAGAGGGAGCATGCAGAGCTGCTGTGCAGTGGGTATAGAGTTTCAGGCCTCCAAGATGGAAGATTTTAGCCAGGCGCAGTGACACATGCCTGTCATCCCAGCAGCTCAGGAGGCTGAGGCAGGAGGATCACAAGTTCAAAGCCAGCCTCAGCAACATCAGTGAGACCCTGTCTCTAAATAAAATACAAAATAGGGCTGGAGATGGGCTCAGTAATTGAGTGCCCCTGGGTTCCATCCCCAGTACCAAAAAGAAAAAATAAGTTAAGCTGGGTGCATTGGTACATGCCTGTTATTACAGCTGCCCCAGAGGCAGCAGGAGCACAAATCCAAGGCCAATATGGGCAACTTGGCACAGTCCTGTCTCAACATGAAAAGGTCTGGGGATTTAGCTTAATGGTAGTGCACTCTTGAGTACCCAGACCAATAAAAAGAAAACAAAGTCACCAAAGGCTTTCCCTGGTTAGTAGGACTCTAGGTTCTATTTTCTTGTGTGTGGTTTTCTAATCTCTATAGAAAGTGTGCATTGCTTTTATCATTTCCTCTGTCCCTCAAAAAAAGAAAATGAAGAAACAAAAGAAAGCAACCAACGAAGAAAACTGGCTGATTTGGAGCAACACAAACAGAGGTTCTGTCCCAACTGTAGCTCTCACTGGCTGTGTGACTGTGCACAAGTCACCCCGGGCCCTGAGACGCAGTGTTTGCACCTGCGTGCTGGGAACTGTACTATCATATGTCTTGGTCTTTGCTACAGAACCAACTTTTCTTTCAGATCCTTAGGGGAAATGGAGAACCACAGGGAAGGAACCAGCACCTTCTAGAAACAAAGCCTCTGGGGGACAGGCATGCTCTGAGTGGTGCCCCTGGCCAACCAGAACGACCTTCTCCTGCCAAATGAAGACAATGAGGAGAGTGTGGCTGGGATCTCTCTGTAGCCTCCGTTCATGAACCTGGAAAGTAAGAGTGTTGGATCCTCTGTCCTGGTCAGGAGCACTCAGGGACAGCTGCTGGGGTATCCTCCAGGCCTCCTTGGCAGCAGGACAACAGGGCTGGGATTTAGCTGTCGGCTTCTCCCACTTGGCCCACTCTGCCAATCACCACCAACTCTAAACATCTTCCCTGATCCTGGTGACTGACGTCAGTTCGGCTAGGACAAGTGGTCAATCAGGGGGTGAAACCGTGCCCCACAGAAGCTAAGCCCTAAGCCTAGAAGAAGCCTCAGCTTGTCCAGAGGGGCAGCAGGTTTACTGGCTGCAGATCCCAACCCCTTTCCAGCAACCTTGAAAAAGCTTGCAGGCAGAACCTGGCTCTCTGACACGAGCTTGTAATCAGGCATTCAGGAGGCTGAGACAGGAGGATCACAAGTTTGAGGCCAGCCTCAGCATTTTAGTGCAACCATTATCAACTTACTGTTTCAAAAAAAAAGAATTAAGGATGTAGTCTGGTGGTAAAGCACCCATGAGTTCCATCTCCATTGCCCCATTTCCTGCAAAAAAGCCTGCAGTCAGAGAGGTAGGGACCTCTGCAATTGACCCTGCAGAGTCCACTACCTGTGCCAAGCTCCACCCTCTTCCACTTTCCACCTCTGTTTTCCTTCCAGCACCCTCTCCATCTTTCACTGCAGTGGTGGGATGCAGTGAAAGAGAATGAAGCCCCATGTCCCAGGGGCTTCTCTTGACCAGGGAGTCTGACATGTTGGAGTGTTCAACATGCCACATCTAACTCCTCACACCACCTGGCCCCACCCTGCGCAGCCTAAGCCTGCTTCCCAGAACCCAGGCTCCGGGCCTGCACTGAGAGGCAGGCAAAAGGAATCCCCATCATGGCTTTCTAACTCTGTTGTCTTTTGTTTTGTTTTGTCTTTTCTAAGAAATGGAACCCAGGGACACTTTGCCACTAAGCTACATCCCCTGCCCTTTTATTTTCTCATTTTGACACTGTCTGGAAGCTGGACTTGAACTCTTGATCCACCTGCCTCCACCTCCCAAGTCACTGGGGTTACAGGTGAGCAGAGCTGTGCTGAGCTCAGCCTTTGGTTTATGGGAACATTCACACTCATGCTCACTCCCCATGGGACAAATGACTCACAGAGTTCCCATCTCTCCATCTCTCTGTCTCACACATATTAGTACATGACATTCTTCCAGATCCTTCTCTTGCCTTGATCCCTCGATCAGTCTCCCAACTCCCCCAGTCTCTGCTTGTCTGTACACCTCATGCCACTTTTTCTCCCCACACCCACCACCCATTTCTTGACTTTTCTGTCTCTCAGTGGCTGGGGCTTCTTCTCTCTTGAGCTCTGGATCTGGCCTCCTCTCCAAGTTGCCCTCCCTTGCTCTTTGTGCTCCCTGTGAGGGCTGAGAATGACCCTCATCTTGCCTCTCCCTGGAGTGAGCATGGATATCTGGAACATGCTCCAGTGACACTTTCAGGGATTTTGACCCATGTCTGGGGGCCATGCTGAGCCACGACAGAATGGATGGTTGGCTGGTGGCACCAGGCCTGGCTCTTCTTGGGAAGTCCCCTTCCTGCTGTGCCAGATCCTTCCTGAATCTGGCCCTGAGAATAATTGTCCCAATTAAACCTTGATGGAGGACAAAATGGCTCTATATTCCCTGAGCTTCAGAAAGCCAATGGACTTGTGGCCCAGGACATACAACCAGGCAAATGGCAGATCCAAAGAAAGGGTCAAGTCTGCAGAGCAAACCCCCCTGCTTTGGACTGTCTGCACTTCAGCTGCATCGGGAACCCAGGTGCTGTGGGCCAAGGAGCCAGGAGGCTGCTGCATAAAGTAAGAACTCAGTCCACAGAGAATTACTCCAGTCCCACTTCAAGAAAGAACCTGGGAAAATGCAAGGACAGACTCTAATAGACGCTCATGTCTGGAAGAGTTGCCATTTGCAAAGTCATCTCTCCTACATCCTTGCATTCACCCTTTTTCTGACAACCAATGTGAACAGTGATCCATCTCCTGCCCCCTGTGTGCTGGGGAGTGAGTGGCAGGCAGGAGTTAGAGTTGGCTGATCTGACCCCTCATTCACAGTCTTCCCACCATGTCTCTCAGGCATCAGGGGCCCTAGCAGCTCAGTCCCTCTGTGACCAGGAACATGAGTAAAGAGCACGGGACAGACATGGGGCCCACTCAGAGCCACCTCACAGGGCAGCATCTCTCTTCCACACAGGTAGAGCACTGTGGGCAAGGGAGGAGCATGTTCCCAGTTCTGAATGTGGCCATCTTTCCTTCCAGGACCCAGACACAGAGATTGGCTGGCCTAGTGTGGGCACAGGGGCTTTTGTGGGGGAAGGGCAGAGGGGCTCCCCTCTGAGGGCAATACCTGGGAGGAGAGAACCTGGCATGACCCAGAGACGCCTGGCCTTGCTTCCTGCCATCAACCCTTACTCTGAACCCAGGGATACTTCACCACTGAGCCACATCACCAGCCTATTTATTTATTTATTGAGACAAGGTCTCACTCAATTGCTTAGGACCTTACTAACTTGCTGAGGCTAGCCTCCAGTTTGTGATCCTTTGGTTTCAGCCTCCTGAGTCACTGGGGTTACAAGTATGCACCCCACACTCAGATGAACTGGTTTATTAAGGAACGTGACCTGTTTCCTATGTATCTATCCCCTATTATCTCAGTCCTATGAAGGCAAGAATTCTTGCATTTTGCTCACTGCTTGTTCTTTAGTTTCTTCAAAAATGCCTGACACATAGAAGATACTCGATAAAAAATTATTGTGTTCAATAAATGACAACATTATATGAGAAGCTCCATAAGGAGGAAGAAGACAGCTTTATAACCTAAGATTTCCCCACCTGCTTTTCCTTAGCAGGAAGAATTCCCACTCAATGCCCAATGCAGAGCACCTGGCACAGCCCTGGAAAGCCCTGACTTCTCCCAAGGGCCCTGCCAGACCCAACCGGTGAGAAACATGGGGGCCTCCCATGGAGCACAGCCAATAGCACATCCTGGCCCTGAGTCATACACATGCAGGTGATTTGGAAGGCAAAGTGCTTGGAGCCCATTTCACAGCTTAGGAGACTGAGGCCCAGAGAAAGATGAGAAGAGCAAGGTCACTCAGCAGGTCAGTGGGGAAGCTCAGTTTGGAGGCCAGGGCTCCTGCTCTCCTGCTGGGCTCAAGCTGGGTATCAGGGAAGGGAGCCCCCCCTCACCCTTGGCCATTAACCTTGTGCAGTTTGCAACCTTGACTGCTCTCCACAGTGGCCCTGGCTGAGCCTAGGGAGGCATGCTCAGAAAACCGGGACTGGATGCCATTGGAGTCCCTACAACAGGAATAATCCAGGAAGGTTATAGTAAGTCCTGGAACAGCTCAGGAGGTGAGAAGTCACCAAAGGAAGGTGATCTTCAAGCTGCATTTGAAGCAAAAGTGAAGATGGAAAGGGCCTTCCATCTATGGAATTCCTGTAGTTAGAGAGTGGGGTCCAGGGTTTGGAACAGATTGGAGCAATGGGCAGAGATAAGGTTCACAATGAAGACCAAAGAAGACCTGGGGCCAGGCACGGTGACGCATGCCTATGGTACTAGCAGCTCCGGAGGCTGAGGCAGGAGGATTGTAAGTTAAAACCCAACCTCAACATTTAACAAGGTCCTAAGCAACTCACTGAAACTCTATCTCTCAATAAAATACAAAAAGGGCCCTGGGGTGTGGTTCAGGGTTTAAGTGCCCCTGGGTTCAATCTCTAGTACAAACAAAAACAAAAAAGAAAACCAAGGAAGACTTGGGAGTCTGTGCAGTGTGGAACTTGAGGTCACATCAGGTGGTCTTGGCCCACGACTGATAAAGGGATAGGGAAGTCAGGTGCGACACGGCTGATGGTCCTGTCTTAGGTCCCGTCACTGCCCGAGGTGGTAGAGAACCCAGGTCTGTGTTCAAGTGCAGCCTCGCTCATGTGCCTGGTCTGGCAAGTGCCTCCTTCTGGCCCCAGGATCCCAAAGTTGTAAAGAATCACTAGAACAGCAAAGCACATTCCAGCTTTCCCAGGGCTGAAGGGAACCCGTTTCTATCCTCTGTCATCTACACCTGACTGATTGTTCAAGCCTAGTTCACATATCACCTCCTCTGCGAGGCCTTCCCTGAGGCCAAGCCCTGACATCTTATCTGCTCCCATGACTTCTTGGACTCCAATGTCACCATACAGACATGGTTTCTCTCAGTTTTTTGGACACCTCTACAAAACTAAGAGCCCTGAGCATGGCTCTACAGGAGCAGGCAACGTGTTTGGTCGATGGGAGAAGCCAAGTGGACACATGCTCACACCTGGGTCTCGGTAGGACAGTCAACTTGAAAAGAGGGTCAAGGAGTAAAGGTTCACAGATATTCTCTCAGCCAGGCCCCAGGCCATGATTGGCATCAGGGTGAGGGCTTGTCGGTGGGGGCAGGGAGGCAGGCTGGGAGGACTGGCTGTGGAGGGGGATTCCTGCCCATCCTAGGTCCCCCTCCTGCCTGTTTCCCTTCCCCCTAAGTCAGGTGTTGAGCTCTGGATAAGCTCCAGGAAGCCAAGGCAGAGGATATTCAAGTGACATCTGACCTGTTCCTCTGATAGGCATCATGCCCATGTTCTGTCTTGCTCCACATGCCAGAACAGTCCCAGCTGCCCCTTCTCTGGTCACCCTGGAGGGCTCTGCCTTACGCTCTAGGGATCCCAGGCCCTATTCTGTATATCCACCAGCCATTCCTCCCACCCACTCGGACTGGACCCAGCATGGCCAAGCCAGGAGAAGGCAAGCCAGGGAGGCTGAGTCTTAGATTCTGGCCTCAGCTTTGCCCTTAACCTGTGAAGTTCCTGTCGTTGAGTGTGTGATCCTGGCTGACCCTCAGATTGTCCTCACTGAGGACTGAGAGGCTCCAGAGAAGGCCAGAAGAGGACAGACTTGGGTACTGAAGCTTGGCCCTCACCAAAGCCACAGGAATGCACCTCCCCAGGTGCCAGCAGAGCTAGGAGGTGGCTAGGGGCAAAGAGCCAGGTGGTCTGAGTGGGGCCTAAAGGTGGTCTTTGGGGGACAGTGGACAGAGCTCCTCCTTCTCACACCTCCTGCCCCCCTCCAAAGATGCCATTCTGAAGCCATCTGAGTCCCTTGCTCTCCAGGAGGCCACCTCCTCTCTGACATCATCTGTAGCCAATTCCCCCAAGGACCATCCCCAATTTTCATTTCCTGTCACTGATCCTCACACACAGTCCCTCTGCACACCTGGAACAGCCTCTGTCCCAAGCTGGCTCCACTCACCAGATCTGTGTCACATGCAGCTCACAAACCCAGGCTCTCAGCTGGGACAGGCTCGCAGAGTGCATCATCTCCAGTCCCCTTCCTCCTCCGGGGCCTCTTGGTGGGGATGGGAGTGGGAAGAGGAGCCAGGGCCCCACCCACCCGTTCAGCACCTTTGTGTTAATTAGAAAAAAGCACCCTCTGTAGGCAGAGGCCCTCTGGAGCAGCATGCTCAGGGTTGGTAAGCATGACACTAAGAATGTTACACAAAGCTCTCTATTTGTAGTTTTGGTGGATTGACATGAACTCTTCCCTAAAGGATGTTCCAGCCTTCACTCTTGGACAGTGTTATTTAGGTGAATCGGCTTTCTTGTGGGGAGAGCCCTCAACGTCAGTCATGTTTAAGTGCCCCCTCTTCGGATTTATTCACTTTTCCAGAAAAATTATTTTCCAATTACTTTCCTTGGGAGAAGGAGTTTAGCTAATAGGTATTATTGGAACCTATATGGATAGTAGGTTCTAGGTCTCACCCTCAAAAACCTTTTATTTACTTATTTCTTGGTGAGGTGCCTCATTCTTGTTCTATACCATACCTGACTCTGTTAAGTTGGAGCTTGTTCCTTTCAGTTTCTTCAGAGACCAAAGTCTGATGTCTCCTAGAGACATTGCAAGGAGAGGCAGGTTCCTTGGAGATCAGACTACTTTACATACTTTCATATAAAAGTTTTAAGTCTTGTAAATACATGATTCATCTATGCATTTCATATTTCTGACTTCTAAGCTTTTAAGACACTTTGGAGAAAATATACTAGCTTCTTTTAGGAACTCCCTTGGATTTCTGAGCTGCTGAGTTAGTGACCTTTTTCAAAATTTTCCTGGGGCTGGGGATGTGGCTCAATTGGTAGTGCACTCGCCTAGAGTGTGTGAGGCACTGGGTTTGGTTCTCAGCACCACATAAATGTGAAATAAAGATACTGTGTCCACCTAAAAACTAAAGAAATAAATATTTAATTTTTTTATTTTGTATTTCTGGGAATTGAAACCCAGGGGAGTCTCCCATTGAGCTACATGCCCAACCTTTTTTACATTTTATTTTGAGACATGTCTCACAATGCTTGAAATTGCAACTATATTTTAGCCTTTCTGGTAAACTGAGCCTCCAAGCCCAGTTTAATGACTTTTTCTGAATCTGTTTTCTACCTTCCAAAAATAGGTAGTTTATCACTTGACATTTGTCTTTTTTAAAATTCTCTCTTGATGTTGTAGGTTTTTTTTTAAAAATAATGTTTGTTTTTGGTAAGTTTTTGGGAAGGGGCTGTTCTAGCATGTTTTAAAATCTAGTATGTATTTGCTTTCATCACAGTTAATTTTCCTTTTATTTTTTACTTCCTAGGATTCTTTGGA
The DNA here is from genome assembly GCF_052094955.1 of Ictidomys tridecemlineatus. Lineage (NCBI taxonomy): Eukaryota > Metazoa > Chordata > Mammalia > Rodentia > Sciuridae > Ictidomys > Ictidomys tridecemlineatus. The sequence goes on along the minus strand of NC_135478.1, from coordinate 67,614,079 downwards.
TTTCCTATTTTTGTAAAAGTTTTGTCATAAATCTATCAAGTTCTGTGAGTTACCCCAAAGGACTTTAAAAAAATACATAAAAATAAATAAATAAAGATATTGTGTCTATATACAACTAAAAAAAAAAAGATTCCATCTTACCCCAGTCAGAATGGCTAGCATCGAGAATATAAAAAATAGCGGGACACTGTAGCATATGCCTGTAATCTCAGTGACTTGAGAGGCTAAGGCAGAAGGATCACAAATTTGAGGCAAGCCTCAGCAACTTACTGAGTCTTTGTCTCAAAATAAATAAAAAGGATAGAGGATGTAGCTCAACGGTAAAGTGCCCCTGTGTTCAATCCCCAATACAAACACAAAAACAAACAAAAAATAAATGCTGGTATGGACCTATTAGAAGAGGAACACTTATACACTGTTGATGGGAGTGTAAACTAGTACAGCCACTGTGGTAATCAGTGGGGAGTTTCCTCAAAACCTAAAAATAGAAATATCATATGATCTAACTGTACTACTCCTGGGTGTATACCTGAAGGATACCTGCATACCTATGTTTATTGCAGCACATATCACATTAACTCTTATGTGCTATCAGCCTAGGTGCCTGTTAATGGATGAATGATAAAGAAAATGGAGACTATATACACAATGGAGTATTATTCAACTATAGAGAAAAATGAAATCGTGATCTGTAGGCAAATGGATAGAACTGGAGAAAAACATGGTATAAAGAATAAGCTAGACTCAGATAAATATCACATGTATTGTCATGTGTGATCTAGAGGGAAAAAAGATAAAGTAGAAGCGAGACTTTTAAGAAAAAGGGCATCATGGGGGGAGAATTGAAGGGAGAGTGGGTGAGAAAGGGTAATTATGAATATACATGTGTGAATATACCACAATGAAACTTGTTATTCTGTATAATTAATATGCACTGATCAAAATTTGGTTTTGGATTGGGCCAAAGGAATATGGAAAATCCTGATAAACTATTCTTGTAATAATATATACCTGTGCAGTGACCCAAAACCTCATGTCTTCCAGTTTAATTGTATCTCCTTTGCTTGAATTGTATTAAGTATATATGGAAAATTCTTGTAATTTGTGTCCATCTTTATATTCTCCATGCAGACTCCCATGTATGTATTCTACATCACTGCTTTGAAAAATAGGTTGTTATACAATTTAGGCCTCAAAATATGTGGCTATCATACCTGAACTTGAGTTTTCCAAGGATCTGTTAGTGAGGTACTTAACAGACTGCATTTAAAATAGAGAACTATAATAACTATTGAGCTACCTTATGTTGCTTTCATTGTTATTCTTGGAAGATGACCATCTAAACTGTAGAAAAGAGGAACAGTGCTGGTTTTATGAACTGGTTTTATGTCCTGCTTTTTTGCTAAATTATTGTATTTAAATTTTTCTAACTTTCTGAGTATTCTAAGTATACATTCTATTTCTAAAAATTAATGCACTCCCCTTTTGTTAAATTATTATTTTCCTATTCAATAGTTCAAACACACTGTTGTATAAGCATTTTTATTAATATGTTAATGGAGTTTGGTTTATTTTTAAGTCTCCTCCCTTAAGTCAAGTGATACTAGTTCTGAACATCTAAAGTCTTCCAAATGGCAATCCCTAAAAGTTAAGTTTCTGAATTTCAAAATACTGAAAGTTGAAATTCCCAAAACCACAGTTCCCATTGTGGATACACGGGGGTAGGGGGGTATTTATATGAGAAGAGTAGAAATTTGATGCTAGGTAGAAAAGGGATTGGTGCTTTTACAGTTGTATATTGTTTACCAGTATATTATACTGTCTTGCAAAGTAGAACTGAAATACACAAATACTGAAGAAACCAGAGCAGGTGCATGGGAGTGTATTCAGACTTGTGATCCACTAAAGTGTATGAAGTGTGATAGTTTCTATGGTAGATGTATGTATAGGCTATACAAGGGGTCACAAAGAAGGGACTGGATATTATCTGGAAGTAGTAAGGAGGGCATAATTAGAGGAGGTGAGGCTTCAATAGCACCATAGATAATAAGAAGGTGGGTGCCAGTTAGGCAAGGTGCAGGAAGGAGAACATGTTTGACCTAGAACAAAGCCTTTTGGTGTATTCAGAAAATTGTAGTCATTGCCTGTAAAGAGTAAGTTGTTACTTGTCATTTCATCACTGATAACATCGTAGGGGAGGGCCATGTCAAATCATGGAGTTTAGAATACCAAAGGAGAGCTACCTAAGGAGTTCAGACTTTTACCTTACATGTGCTAGGAAACATGGACAATTTTCAAGTTCTTTTTATTCCAAAATGATCTTCAACTAACAGCATCTTTTAAGTATAATAAATTAAGGAATAATAAAAAAAAATTTCTTCAAGGCCTGGAGCTCTAGAATATTTCCAGTATTTTCCATTCTAAAATTGTTTTCCTAATGCTTAAATGCCAAGAATTTAAAAGAAAATGTTTTTGATTGAGGAAAATTTGAGACCAAACAATGGAAAGACTAGTACCTTTTAATGTACATCTCTAAGATTTAACAGATAATGTTTGTCATTCTTGTTTTATCGTGAATTCCAGACGTCTTATCATTTTGCCTATAAATACCTAAGAACTAATGCATGTGATGTTGTGTTGCTGTGCAGATTTTCTAAGTAGTCTCACTTTAATATAAAAATTATTTGAGACCTTGGGATGTGGCTCAAGCGTAGTGTGCTCGCCTGGCATGCGTGCGGCCCGGGTTTGATCCTCAGCACCACATACAAACAAAGATGTTGTGTCTGCCGAAAACTAAATAAATAAATATTAAAAAAATTCTCTCTTAAAAAATATTTGAAAACTGAATCTTTATCATTATACTATTATTAAAGTATTCCTTAAAGTGTAATAAAAGTTACAAAATAAGCAAATTTCCAGTTAGTTTTTCAAGAATAAAAAGTGTATAATCCAAGATTTATTCAGAAACATTTATTCTGAGGAACTTCAAATACTATATAAAATAAAGTTCTGCAACATTTCTCCAGTGCTGTTTTTCTCCATTCACTGCAACTTTTCTTTTATCTGAATGAATGTAAGAATTCACCTGTCTTCTTTGCCTCTAATATTTTCTAGTCCTTTTTCCTTATCCACAGGACTCACTTTCTGAAACACAAATGGAATAGTTATGTTATAGCCCTACTTAAAAATATCTAGCCAATTTCAAAGTTATTTTGCAACTAGGTCCTTTCTCTAGTCCCTTCACAGAACTCCATTCCTTCTAATACTAAATACACTGTAAAACTTCTGTTGGACCCACTGTCTATTTTTCTTATTCACTTTTATGGCACTCCTTTTGACAGAAATACCCCCTTCTATTAATTAATTTGTCTGACTAGAAAATTCTTACTGTTCTTTTGAGGCTTAGGTAAAATCATTATCTTCTTTTTGATAGCTTTATTTGACATGACCTTTTATAGAATTAGATAATCCCTTATCTATATTCCTGTAACACTTGATATAACCCTTGTAAGTTCTTCTCATAGTGTGCTATAGTTATTTATATTCCTGTCCCCTAGGCATCTTCTTACTTCCATCCCTACCTGACTGAAAGCCACAGGTTATTCCCAGCAGACAGCACACTGCCTTGTACATTGTAGGAACTCAGTAATAGTTAATTGAAATTAGTCATTTTTTAAAGCATCAACATTTAAGATGTTATTGGGGATACTATGTTTTATTTCCAGCACATTATTATAACATACTTTAACAACAAAGCTAGAATGAAAATTCTTTATTTTATTACAGTTATCAAACAATTTTTTTTCAATAAGTGCCAATTGAGGGGAACCTGACTCTTTTGTCAAATATGAGTTGTTAGACATGAAATCTGCTTATTTATCCTATAGTCAGAGGATAGTGAAGATACTTTGTTAGCACAATGAGCTTGAAGTATTAAAACAACGGGAAGCACCATGAGTGAGGAAGTATATTTTAACATTGGCTTCAAAAGTATATTATTAGGCTTAAGGAGGGTTTTGTAAAATATTTCTTAGTGAATTTAAAAAGTCAGTAGAGAGAGCATGATTCAATAGTTCTTTACATATTTTGTTTTTGTATGTGTGGGGCTGGGCATTGAAACCAGCCTTGTGCATGTTTATATAAATTCTTATGAAATGTTGGGTGTCTTTTTGTTTGTTTGTACCAGGGATTGAACCCAGGAGTACTTAACCACTGAGTCACATCCCAGCACTTTTTATATTTTATTTAGAGACAGAGTCTCACTGAGTTGGTTAGGCCTCACTAAATTGCTGGGGCTGGCTTTGAATTTGTGATCTTCCTGCCTCAGCTTCTGTCACTGGGATTACAGGTATGTGCCAAGATGCCCAGAAAAATGTTACTTCTTAATGTTATTGTTTTTGTTATATTTATTTTGTAGAATGCTTTCTGTTCCTTCTTGTTAATTGCACTGCAGTTTTTCCTAAGACGACTAGAATGTAATATTTTCTGCTTATAAATGTTCTTCTTTTTCCTTTTATGTTTTTATGTAGACATATAAATTCATAAATTTTCGTCTCACTTTATTTTAAAAGCCTTAATTTAACCTTTCTTTAGACCATGTAGGTTCAGTTGCTATTTGGGCTCCTATGGAAATAGTATTACTTTGTCTTATGGAAGATAAAGTATAATTCTTGAAAACCTGAAAAATAGAAATGACATTAAGAATCTTGTTTACTTTTTGGTAATTGTAAGTCAAATTAATCATAAATCTTTATTACTTATGATCAACATTATTATAAATATGTTGAAATAGATTTAGAAAAAAATTTAGTCTGGTGATAATATTTCTCATTGGGAATAGAAATCCCCAGTGAACAAAGACAATTGACACACAGGAAATAGATATAACTTGGGCCAAATATATTTACTAAAAAAAAATTTAAAGATAGATACAAAAACTAAATTAATCAAATAACTACAAAAATAGATGTCTTCTGCTTTAGTTTACTGATTTTCTTCCCAAGGAAATCATATTAGCTCATGGCTTATCTGTCATGTATCTTTCCAAAATATTTTGTGCATGTGAAATTCTCTTTTCCACACACAAACACCCCCCCACATACCCCTACACCCACACCACATACGGAGGCATGTTGTGTATAATATTTTAGATCTTGCATTTTTGCTTAAGCTTAGAGATCAGTTATTATTAGCATATAAATTTTGTTGCTTCTTATTTTCTTATTCCTTCTTAATTGGTTGCATGATATTACAAAAACTTTTCTATATATACATAGGCATAAAGACAGATAAGAAATACTCATGTACCCAGCATTAGTTGCCTATAATTTTTATAGGTGTTTTAAAGACTCCTCTCTATATAAAACTGGCAAGTAAAAAATAAAAAAAACTTTTTCTGTTGTAACTGCAAAATGAGTATTATTGCAACATAATCATGAAAGATTTGAATAACATCTGAACAAATAATTTTCATTTCCTTTATATTTTTTGACTTATAAAAACATTAATGTAAATGCTTCAATTAATTTTTTAAATTATTTATTCTAATTTGTTATACATGACAGCAGAATGCATTTCAGCTTATATTACACATATAGAGCACAGTTTTTCATGTTTCTGGTTGTACAGAAAGTAGAGTCACACCATTTGTGTCTTCATAAAATACTTAGGGTAATGATGTCCATTTCATTCTACCATCTTTCCTACCTCTACACCCCCTGACCTTCCCTCCATTCCCTTTGCCCTATTTAAAGTTCTCACATTCCTCCCATGCTCCTTCCCCCATCCCCATTATGGATCAGCATCCTCCTGTCAGAGAAAACTTTTGGCATTTGTATTTGGGGGATTGGCTTAATTGGCATAATATTCTCAAACTCCATCCATTTACCTGCAAATGCCATGATTTTATTTTTATTTAATGTTGAGTAATATTCTGCTGTGTATATATACCACAGTTTCTTTATCAGTTCATCTACTGAAGGGTATCTAGGTTGGTTTCCCAATTTTGCTATTGTGAAATGTGCTGCTGTAAACATTGATGTGGCTGAGTCCCTGTAATATGCTGTTTTTAAGTCTTTTGGTTATAAACCGAGGAGTGGGATAACTGGGTCAAATGGTGATTCCATTTCCAGTTTTCTAAGGATTCTCCATACTGATTTCCATATTGGCTGTACCAATTTGCAGTCCCACCAGCAATGTATGAGTGTGCCTTTTTCCCCACATCCTCTCCAACACTTATTGGTCTTTATATTCTTAAATAACTGCCACATTGACTGGATTGAAATATTAGTTTTGATTTGCATTTCTCTAATTGATAGAGATGTTGAACATTTTTTCATATATTTATTGATTGATTGTATATTCTCTTCTGCAAAATGTCTCTTCAGTTCCTTGGTCTATTTGTTGATTGGGTTTTCTTGTTGTTTTTTTTTTTTTTTTGCTGTTTTTAAGTTCTTTATATATCCTGGAGATTAGTGCTCTATCTGATGTGCATGTGGTAAAAATTTGCTCTCATTCTGTAGGCTCTCTATTCACCTCACTGATTCTTTCTTTTGCTGAGAAGATGCTTTTGAGTCTGAATTCATCCCATTTATTGATTTTGATTTTATTTCTTGTGCTAAAGGAGTTTTATTAAGGAAGTTAGGGCCTGATCTGACGTAATGGAGATTTTGGCCTACTTTTTTTTTCTAATAGACACAGTATCTCTAGTTTAATTCCTAGGTCCTTGATCCACTTTGAGTTGAGTTTTATGCATGGTGAGAGATAGGGGTTTAGTTTTATTTTGTTTCATATGGATTTCCAGTTTACCCAGCAGCATTTGTTGAATAGGGTATCTTTTCTCCAACATATTATATTTTTGGCACCTTTGTCTAATATGAAATAACTATAATTACATGGGTTTGTCTCTGTGTTCTCTATTCCATACTATTGGTCTACAAATCTGTTTTGGTACCAATACGATGTAGTTTTTGTTACTATTGCTCTGTAGTATAGTTTAAGATCTGGTATAGTGATGCCACCTGCTTCGCTCTTTCTGCTAAGGATTGCTTTAGCTATTCTGGGTCTCTTATTTTTCCAGATGAATTTCATGATTTTTTTTTCTATTTCTGTGAGGAATGTCATTCAGATTTTGATTGAGATTGCCTTAAATCTGTATAGTGCTTTTGGTAGTATGGTCATTTTGACAACATTAATTCTGCCTATCCAAAACAAAGGAGATCTTTCCATCTTCTAAGGTCTTCTTTAATTTCATTTAGTGTTCTGTAGTTTTCATTGTAGAGGTCTTTCACCTCTTTCATTGATTCTCAAGCATTCTATTTAATTTTTTGAGGTTATTGTAAATGAGCTGGTTTTTCTAGTTTCTCTTTCAGAGGATTTGTCACTGATGTACAGAAATGCCTTTGATTTATATGTGTTGATTTTATATCCTGTTACTTTGCTGAATTCATTTATTAGTTCTATACGTTTTCTGGTAGAGTTTATTTTGGATCCTCTAGATACAGAATAATGTTTTCAGTGATAGTTTTTGAGTTCTTCTTTTTTTATGTTTATCCCTTTAATTTCTTTCATCTAATTGCGCTGGCTAGAGTTTCAAGAACTACGTTGAATAGAAGTGATGAAAGAGGGCATCCCTGTCTTGTTCCAGATTTTAGAGGGAATGCTTTCAATTTCTTTCCATTTAGAATGATGTTGGCCTGGAGCTTAGTGTAGATAGCTTTTACAATGTTGAGGTATGTTCCTTATTTCTCTATTTTTTCTAGTGTTTTGAACATGGGGGTGCTGTATTTGTCAAATACTTTTTCTGCATCTATTGAGATTATCATATGGTTCTTATCTTTAACCTTGATGTGATGAACTACATTTATTGATTTCCTTATGTTGAACCAACCTTGCATACCCAGGATGAACCTGACTTGATTATGATGTACTATCTTTTGATATGTTTTTGTATTCAGTTTGCCAGAATTTTAGCATCTATGTTCATTAGAGATATTGGTCTGAAGTTTTTGTGTTTGATGTTTCTTTGTCTGGTTTTAGAATCAGGGTGATATTGGCCTCATAAATGTATTTGGAAGTGTTCCTTTTTTTCTATTTCATGAAATAATTTGAGGAGTATTGGTATTAGTTCTTCTTTTAAAGTTTTTGTACAACTCAGCTGTGTATTTATCCTGTCCTGGGCTTTTCTTGGTTGGTAGGCTTCTGATGGTGTCTTCTATTTCATTGCTTGAAATTGATCTGTTTAAATTGTGTATATCATCCACATTCATCATATGACTCTAGATTTTTGTCAATGCCTTTGATATTTTCTGTTTTATTGGAGTACAAATTTTCATAATAATTTCTGATTATCTTCTGTATTCTGCACTGTAGTGTCTGTCAATAAATAATAATAATAGTCAAATTAGAAATTTCTTCCTGTAGTGTCCATCAATAAATCAATAAATGTAATTAATCACATCAATACACTTAAAGATAAGAATTATATGATCATATTTCCTTTTTCATCACGGATGTTAGTAATTTGAGTTTTCTCCCTCTCTTTGTGAGCATAGCTAAGGGTTTATCAATTTATTTATTTTTTCAAAGAAACAACTTTTTTGTCATTTTTTAAATTATTTCTTATTTTTCAATTTTATTGATTTCAGCTCTGATTTTAATTATTTCTTGTCTATTATTGCTTTTGGTGTTTATTTATTATTTTTTTCTAGGGCTTTAAGATGTAACTTTAGTTCATTTATTTGACTATTTCTTCTTCTAAGGAATGAACTTCATGCAATAAGCTTTCCTCTTAGTACTGCCTTCATAGTGTCCCAGAGATTTTGATGTGTAGTATCTGTGTTCTCATTTACCTCTAAGATTTTTTTAATATCCTCTTTGATGTCTTTTGCAACCCATTGTTCATTCAATAGCATATTATTTAGTCTCCAGGTGTTGTAGTAGCTTTTATTTTTTTATCATTGATTTCTAATTTAATTCCATTATGATCTAATAGAATGCAGGTTAGTATCTTTATTTTTTTGTACTTGCTAAGAGTTGCTTTGTGGAATAACACAGTCTATTTTATTTTATTTTATTTTTTATTGGTTATTCAAAACATTACAAAGCTCTTGACATATCATATTTCATACATTAGATTCAAGTGGGTTATGAACTCCCATTTTTACCCCAAATTCAGACTGCAGAATCACATCAGTTACACATCCACATTTTTACATAATGCCATATTAGTAACTGTTGTATTCTGTTACCTTCCCTATCCTCTACTGTCCCTCCTCCCCTCCCCTCCCATCTTCTCTCTCTACCCCATCTGCTGTAATTCATTTCTCTCCTTGTTTATTTTCCCATTCCCCTCATAACCTCTTATATGTAATTTTGTATAACAATGAGGGTCTCCTTCCGTTTCCATGCAATTTCCCTTTTCTCTCCCTTTTCCTCCCACCTCATGTCTCTGTTTAATGTTAATCTTTTCCTCCTGCTCTTCCTCCCTGCTCTGTTCTTAGTTGCTCTCATTATATCAAAGAAGACATTTGGCATTTGTTTTTTAGGGATTGGCTAGCTTCACTTAGCATAATCTGTTCTAGTGCCATCTATTTCCCTGCAAATTCCATGATTTTGTCATTTTTTAGTGCTGCATAATACTCCATGGGGTATAAATGCCACATTTTTTTTTTATCCATTCATCTATTGAAGGGCATCTGGGTTGGTTCCACAGTCTAGCTATTGTGAATTGTGCTGCTATGAACATCGATGTGGCAGTATCCCTGTAGTATGCTCTTTTAAGGTCTTCAGGGAATAGTCCGACAAGGGCAATAGTTGGGTCAAATGGTGGTTCCATTCCCAGCTTTCCCAGGAATCTCCATACTGCTTTCCAAATTGGCCACACCAATTTGCAGTCCCACCAGCAATGTACAAGTGTACCCTTTTCCCCACATCCTCATCAGCATTTGTTGTTATTTGACTTCATAATGGCTACCAATCTTACTGGAGTGAGGTGGTATCTTAGGGTGGTTTTTATTTGCATTTCTCTGACTGCTAGAGATGGTGAGCATTTTTTCATGTACTTGTTGATTGATTGTATGTCCTCCTCTGAGAAGTGTCTGTTCAGTTCTTTGGCCCATTTGTTGATTGGGTTATTTGTTATCTTATTGTTTAATTTTTTGAGTTCTTTGTATACTCTGGATATTAGGGCTCTATCTGAAGTGTGAGGAGTAAAAATTTTTTCCCATGATGTAGGCTCCCTATTTACCTCTCTTATTGTTTCTCTTGCTGAGAAAAAACTTTTTAGTTTGAGTAAGTCCCATTTGTTGATTCTAGTTATTAACTCTTATGCTATGGGTGTCCTATTAAGGAATTTGGAGCCCGACCCCACAATATGTAGATCAGAGCCAAATTTTTCTTCTATCAGACGCAGAGTCTATCATTTGATATCCAGCTCCTTGATCTATTTTGAGTTAATTTTTGTGCATGGCGAGAGGAAGGGATTCAGTTTCATTTTGTTGCATATGGATTTCCAGTTTTTCCAACAACAGTTGTTGAAGATGCTATCCTTCCTCCATTGCATGCTTTTAGCCCCTTTATCAAATATAAGATAGCTTTAACTTTGTGGATTAGTCTCTGTGTCCTCTATTTTGTACCATTGGTCCACCTGCCTGTTTTGGTACCAGTACCATGCTGTTTTTGTTACTATTGCTCTGTAATATAGTTTGAAATCTGGCATCACTATACCGCCTGATTCACACTTCCTGCTTAGAATTGCTTTTGCTATTCTGGGTCTTTTATTTTTCCATATGAATTTCATGATTGCTTTATCTATTTCTGCAAGAAATGCCATTGGGATTTTGATTGGCATGCATTAAACCTATAGAGAAGTTTGCAATGCCAACACTGTCTATTTTAGAGATGGATCCATGTGCTGCTGAGAAGAAAGTGTATTTTCTCGTTGAATGAAATATTCTATATAGGTCAGTTAAGTCTAGGTTATTGATTATATTATTAAGTTCTATAGTTTCTTTGTCCAGCTTTTGTTTGGAAGATCTAGCTAGTAGTGAGAGGTGTGTTAAAGTTACCCAGAATTATTGTGTTGTGGTTTATTTGAACTTGAGAAGAGTTTGCTTGATGAACATAGATGCTCCATTGTTTGGGACATATATATTTATAATTGTTATGTCTTGTTGATGTATGGTTCCCTTAAGGAGTATGCAATGTCTGTCTTTATCTTTTTATTAACTTTGGCTTGAATTCTACTTTATTTGATATAATTTTTAATAAAGAAAAAATTCTATTTGACCATTTTCTTTTTCTTACTTCTATAGTATTACATTTGGTTTTTAAAATTATTTTTATTTATTTTTTTTTTGCTGCAGACATCAGTAGTTTATTGTTGGATTAGTCCAAACACATTCAAAATGGAAGCTCAAAAACAATACTTTCCACCTGAAACAATTAAACTAGGTTCTACTAGCATATAATGCTTAACACATTATAGCAATAAAGATGGTAATACATTGTCTTCTATACCTTCTAAAGCCAAAATGGTAAAGCCAATTTGGTTGCAATAGTGTCATAAGGATAGAATGTTGCCATTAAAAAATAAAATAAAATCAGAAAATAATAGTAATGATAGATGAATATTTTTACTGCTTCACCTAAAAGGGGACAAAATGTTAAAAGTCCACAGTACTGCAGGTGAACAATCACTATGTAAACTTCTCCATATGATGTTTTAATGTTTCATTTCTGGTATGTAAAAACTGAAGCTGAATGGCTCTTTGCTCTACTTTTCTATTACACTTAACATTTGTCACTTCTTTTGGTGCCAGAACAGTTTTTAATGGGTTAAAGGGCAATATCCTGGATTGGAAATATATATATATATATATATATATATATATATATATATATATATATATATATATAATGTCTACATATATGTGTGTATGTGTGTGTGTGTGTGTGTGTGTGTGTGTGTGTGTATATATATATATATATATATATATATATATATATATATATATATATATAACCACTTAACCACTTATTTAAAAGTAGTTTGGATGAAGACTTCAAAACTTCAAAGTAATTTTCTGGTAAGAACTTCAAGTACTATACATTAGAAAGTGTAAAACTGTTTCAAACAAACAAAACAAACAAATAAAATCTTTAAACCCACAAAAAAGAAAATCTATGTCCCCCCAAATATATGCAATAGTGCAAGACTTTTCCTCCAACATGGAAGACCTCATTTAAGGGGAGGGGAGACAAGATTTAATTGTATTCATATTGCCCAGTTCACAAAAAACAAAATACATGCAACATTTGCTAGTTTACTAAATAGCAAACAGTTGCATAATTGAGAACCAATTTGCTACTATGTCAAGTGCAGATTTTGTTTTTACTAAGATAGAATGGAAAAGTCTTCCATGCCAACAAGTAACTTTAAGTGGTTACACACTTATTTACCCCACTTTTTGCCTGAAACATCAGAAACTGGTATGTACTGATTGCTCCAAGCATAAAAATTAGATAACCTTGGCCATACTTGTGGTATACTGGAACTTGCTATAAAGACAGAAAATAATCCAGCAGCTACAAATTTTGCCTACAGAATTGTTTAGAGATTCATTTAAAAATAAAAAGATGTCATCCCAGACTTAAATTCAGGAGCCATTAGGGGGCTGACATCAGTTCAAGAATTGTGCAAAATTACTGACAGTTCCCTGCCCCCAAAATAGAAAATGCAAACACTTAAGAGCTGATGTTCTTTCCTCTTAAAATTGCAGTATCCTCACTTTAGGCTTAATTGCCATATATGGAATCTGACTGCTTTTAAAATGTCACTAAAAATGTACATCAAGTTGACTGACATTCCCAAGAGTTGAAATGATGTTTCAACGTTCACACTTAAGCTAAAAGTCAACTAGACACTCAAATAACTGACTTGTTTCTTCCCTCTCCATTCCAAACACACAAGACTCTCTCCCACAAAAAACACAAAAGTTGTTAACTGAAAAACAAGATAAGTAATAAGCGTCTATTTTACTGATTTTAAAGATATTGCAATTTTTATACACTTCAATGATTTTTCAACATTTTGCAGCTGTTTGGCTTTGCAGCACAGCAATTCATAAACTATACTGTACAAAATTACCAGCAAGACTAGAATGATGTATTAATAGAAGGCAAGGCACCATCATGCTTATTACATTACCAGACAACAAAAATACAGGAAAGACAATTTCCACTGTACACAGCTTAAAGAAAGAAAAGGGGAGGAGGAGTGTTGTGTTGAGCAGCCATCCATCCCTGTACTGGAGAGGGGCAGGTAGAAAACTCTTATGGAACTACTAAATCTGGTCTAATATTCAAGACCATAACATTTGAAGTTCTGACTTGTTATTTAGTTCACAACTAAATGACTTCCTTCTGGAATATTTCTGTAGTCTTGTTAAGGTTTAAGAGTACACATGCTTGTCACAGCAAGCAGATAAAATGCCCTCATTCACAAACTATTCTCTACTGGAAAAAAGATGAAAGATTTTTTTCCCTGTTGCCTCCTGTTGCAGATGTCATTATCAATGAGTTCAGAGTACCCAATAGTGCATTTTGATGAGTGCATAAGTTTCTGCTGGTTTGTATTTTGGGGGGGAGCCAAGAAAAAAAATCAAGATTCTCCAGTTGCACAAATTACACTATTTGTGTTTCCAACATTAATAGGCAGAAACAGTAACACTTAAACAAAATGTGCAGCAGAAGATTTTTTTTTTTTTGACTCAAAGGACCTGAATTCAGTGGGCATGTCCTTTTAAGTTCATTTTGTTGTAGATAGTTTTAAGATATGGTCATTTCTCAGTCCTTACTTCTCCAAGTCTAGATTTATAAATTAACAATGTAAATCCTGTTGTGAAATTGGGGAAATAATGTCCACCTCAATTTAACTGAACCAAAGATGCTTTTCACATCAAAGAAATGATCAAAAAGGTTGTATCACATTCCAAAGCCCAAAAAATTAACAAGAATGCAAACATGATGAATAATGTACCACTGCCAAGCCTTTGCCAACCGTGGAGCTTCAGCGACGCTGTCGTGTGAAATAGCCTTCCATTTGCCCAGTTCCTCTCCCAGAGCCAAGTTTCTGCGCCAGGCCGCCTCTTGGAGGAGGTCCTCTTCCATCACGGTCCCGCATCATTCCACCACCTACAATACCACGTGGACCACCAGGACCTCAATCTTTGCGCCTAATATCTCTGTGATCATCACCACCACCTCTGGTTTCTTGCTCTCTTGCAGGTCTGGTTTTCTTCTCTTCCACATTTAAACATACCTCCACTCGAAACATAATGGTTTTTGCGATTAAGATTCTCTGAACTGGTTCAGAGTCATCAAAAATCACAAAACCAAAATTTGGAAGCTTTCCCCCAACACCCTTGGTATTGATGTGAAGTTCCACAACGTTTCCAAAATGCATAAAGAACTCTTTTAGTTCATTTTCATCAATATCATGTGGCAAGTTACCAACAACAAGCTGATGACTGTCTGGATAGCGAATTATTCTATGGTTGTCAGAGTCATTCTGCTCTATATCTCCTCTGCCGGGTCTTGGACCTCTGTGAGGAAAACCAGGTCATTCCCTAGGTCGTTGTTCATGCATACATGGTGGCTGAGATTGAAATTCTGGTTTAGCTTCAACTCTTGGCTTTGGTGGTTCTTGTGGCAGAGAAACTGGTTCTGCAGGAGGACGAGTAGCAGACTTCTCCTCTAATTCTTCTAAGTTCTTTTCTTCCACCTGTGGTTTCAGCTCTTCAGTCTTTGTTTCAGATTCTGGCTTGGGTTCAGGGTCATGAGAGGATTCTTCCAAAGGTTCCTCTATGCCATTAGTCACAGGGTGAGCTTCATAGTAACCACTGTTAGCATTTTCTTGCACAGGTTCAGGAGATGGTTGTCTTTCTTCTTGTCCCTCTTCTACTTCATCTTCTGACTCTTCATCAAGTTCTGGTTCCGAATCACCAAATACTTCATCTTCATAGCGAAACATATCATTGTGAACATAAAATTTATTTGGAACAGATCCTTCAGGAGCCAGAACAAAGGTCTGCATAAACTTCCTTTCTGGCTGTCCACTGTTTGACAGTAAACCCATGACCAGAACAACTACTCCATCACTCAAGGTTGCATGAGCATCCACATGACGAATCTTAGTATGACACTCACTGAAGTTCAGAGATAACACTTTGTGGTGTATATCATTTTGGTCATAAACAGCTTCCTGGGGCTTTCCACTAGCATCTACTCCACCATGAACATAGGAAGAATGCTGACCATAAAACCTCCAACCAACAGCCGTGGCGGGTACGTCGCGCAGAAGTGAGCAGGAGAGTAGCCGAGGATCTGCTGCAGAGGATTCTTCTCACTGGCTGCCTCCTCCGCAGGACAAACCAGAAACCTCGGAAGCCAGAGAACCGTGAGATCGCTTCCCTCACAACCACCTCTTCCCGGGCGCCAGACGCTGCGGCGAAGGACAATAAGCACGGATGTCCTGCCCCCTTTGCCACCACCCCCTCTTATCTTAAAATTATTTTTGTTTTATTATTATCTCAGTCTTAAAGCAATGAGTATTTATCACTGGCTTCAGTATTTTGGGGAGAAAATTAATCAAAATACATAAATGCATTAATCAGATATGGCCATTTTAAAATCATCCTTTTAAAAATTTCTCTGTATCTGGATTATTTTTCTAATCTCGTGGTTAAATCTGACATGGTTAATTCAGATGTGTAAATCTCAGTAACCAGAAATAATGGCAGTTTGTTAACTTATAGCAGGACACAGCCTTTTCATTGACAGATCTAAATAAAAGACAAAGGATATCTTGACTAAGAAATTTTTTTTTCATTACTACTAGAATTTTTTATTCAATACTGATGATTCAATACTTTTAATGGTTCACCATAAGTATTCATGAAAAATTGTAAATAATCTAAATTACTGTATTTTAAAAACAAAACCTCAATTTTGGGAAAAGTTGATCTTAACACATTTATTTCGTAATCCAACCCCCCCTTTTTATTTCTTTTGATTTATAGTAAAGTTCAATTTTAAGTCATTAAGAAAATTTGAATACTGTAGAAACTAGAATGTTAAGTGGTTGATTTAAAATTACAGGAAGATTCATGATTCCTAGTCTATTCATTAGTTATGATGACACTGATATTATAACAACAAAAACAAAAAAGGCAGGTGGTTTTGTGATAATGACTTTAACACCATGGAAGAACTTAAGCCTTGAAAATTCTAGGAGTGTTTTGCCAGGACTACCACATAAACTGCTCCTGTTATATAACATAAAGTTCATTTAAATGTGTTTTCAGATGATGGATATTTTTGTCATTTCTTTGTTAGAGCCAAATACCACAAGTTGAAATATGGGACAGAATTGAATCAAGGAGATATGAAGCCTCCAAACTATGAATCTGGTAAGTTAGTTTTAAAGGAAGCTTAAGTAATAAAAAGAAGTTAATGACTAATATTTTTTAGCAACAACATTTATAAATGTAATTTAATTTCTAATCATTTGCAAGTTTTTCTGATCTGCTAATCTGTTGGCACTAATCATTTTTTATCCTGTAGATAATTTCCCACCACCTTCCTTCCTTTTCCTTCTTCCTCTTTCTTTTAGTTCCCTATTTTCTACTTATGTTCTACACTTATTGGAAAGTTTCAGGCTTCATGGGGTAACATGCACCAACATAACCTTGTCTTGCTGGGTCCTTCTAGTATTGATGGAAACTTTGAGATGCACAGTACAAAGTGCATGATGCCCTTGACATCCTGAGAAAGAGTAGGAACTATGAAGGTAATTGATTTCTTTTTCAAAGCACAGGGGAATTCCTAATCCTTTAAACCTGATTTAGCGCCTGCATGGGGGATGGAGGCCAGATCACTCTGTGTGGTTTGGGCTGGAGGTGAAAAACCACATGGACACAGATTTTCAGAAAGGAGCGGCCATGGGGTGGGGGACAGCATGGCTCTGCCACCTCAAGGGTCCTCTGCTGCTCTGGAAGGCAAGAGAGCCAGTGCACCCAGAATCACTTTATTTATAGGGAAAAGACAACAAAGGACTTTCGATAGAATATTCTACATCGAATAAGGCAGGGGATAAGGTTTTAAGGGAGCTGCCCAGTTCCATTGGTAGTGCTCAAGTCCAGAGCTGAGGCAAATTTATTTGCCAGCTGAAGTTCGTGAAGGTCATTTGCTTTGTACAGTGCATGGCGTGTGGTTCTAGTCCACACCCCCTTTACTCAAGGCTGAGAGGGGATGCTCAGCTCATGGGCGGGAGGGGGGGTGGCTGCCACTCTGACTGCTCAGTTTCAGACTGTTTTGGCCTTTCTCATGCACAGAAAATTCTATCCTATAGTCAGAACATGTTTTAACAGGTGAAACATTTATCTTTTTTATATTATTTCTTCTTTTTCTTTCCCCTTTCTTCCTCTTTACCCACCAAATAATAGAAAGTAGTACTTGTAAACAATATAGGTATAATTCACTTATTAGTAGGTATAAGGGAAAGTGAGAAAAACTGTTCAGAAGTTATCACATGATTTCAGATTAAATTCCTCAAATATCTAAGGATTTTTTTCTTCATATTTCAAGTACTGAAAACTGTAATTTATATCACTTGCTGAAATTTCTACCTATGCTAGGAGCTTTAGAAACTATAATTATTTTATTATTATTTTTAGTTATACATGATAGTAGAATGTATTTTGACTTATCATACATATGTGAAGTATAAATTCCCATTTTTGTGGTTGTACATGATGTGGAGTTACACTGGTCATGTATTCATATATAAACATAGGAAAGTTATTTCTGATTAATTCTGCTGTCTTCCTCATCCCCCCCCTCGCTCGTCCCAGTCTGGTTAACCTCCACCAACACCCCCTCCTTGTGAGTCAGCATCTACTTATCAGAACCTTCAACCTTTGTTTTGGGAGGGATTGGCTTATTTTGCTTATCATGATAGCTTCTGGTTCTATCCATTTACCTGCAAATGTTATAATTTCATTCTTCTTTATACCTGAATAATATTCTACTGTATAAATGTACCACATTTTCTTTATCCATTCATCTATTTAAGGGTACCGGGTTGGTTCCATAGCTTAGATATTGTGAATTGAGCTCTTATAAACATTGATGTGGCTACATCACTATAGTATGCTGATTTGAGGAGTACAATAACTGGGTCAAATAGTGGTTCCATTCCAAATAGAAACTATAATTCTTAAAATAGTTATTCAGTAAATAAAATATTGTTCTCATGTCATGTATGTGTAATTTTAGCTCACAGACGTGGACACATTTTCCAAATTTCCATTAAATAATGGAGTGTAGAACTGAATCCAGGTCTACCTAAAAAGAAAACTAATGAGGACTACTTTAATGTCAGAAGGAATACCAGGAGAGTAGAAACTAACAGAAGGGAGTTCCAAAGGAAGGAATGTTCATCACTGCTGATTAATTAATTCCTAGAGGGCTAAAGAGTATCTGTCAGGATTAGTGGCACACAGGTCATTCATTGGGTCACTGAGAACATAATTGGAAGCAGTTAAGAAATAGGTGAGGGCAGAATCAAAGATGTCAGTATAAAATGAAGACCAAATGCAGTCAGCATTTTAGATGCTTAGTTTATGAAAGTGAGGAAGGATTGAAGGGCAACAGCTAAAAGATAACCTGGGGTCAGAGAGACTGTGTGTAGGTGGTTGGGGAAGGTTCATAAATAAGGAGCCAATAAAAGGGAAAGAGTAGATATACTCAGATTAGGAAGGTATCTGAAGAAATGACTGGGATTGGATTCTGAACATAACGGCAGACACATTGGAGGAAGAACATATTTCTTGTTATTATCAAGAAATATAATAATATTATATTATAGAAACATAGAAAGTCATGTAACAGATTGTAAGTTTGAGTTTCACTTTGTCTGGTGGATATTTGAGGGAATGTCCTCTTGTTAGCTTTATGTACGAGAGACATTATCTACAAAGAGTTGATCAGACTTTTAAGAAAAGCAGAGAAGATTTATAATACTGTTTGTGAAGAGGAAAACAAATTCACTAGGAGTTAGTAGCATTCAGAAAAACTAAGGGTTTGGTTAAGTTGGTTTTTTTTGTTGCAAAAGTCATTTTTCTTTAAAGAAATTTAAATAATAATATGAAAATTATATCTCTAGTACTCATAATGCCTTTGTATAGAACTGTATTTCCATCTAGTATCATTTTTCTCCTCCCTTTAAAACTTCTTTTAACATATTTTGTGATATGGGATGGTGGTAATAATTTTTTTCTGCTTTTGTTTATCTGATAAAGGTTTTATCTTGCTATCATTGTTTCTAATAAGATGTCTGCTATTATGCTTATCTTTGTTCCTCTGTATATAATGTACCCCTTTGGGGGGCTGCTTTTAAGATTTTCACTTTATTATTGGTTCTAAACAAATTTATTTTTTTTTAACTGAGGAATAAACCCAGGGCCTTGCATATGCTAGGGAAATCCTGTACCATTGAACAACATCCCAGCCCTTTTATTTTAAGACAGGGTATCACAAAGTTGCTGAGACTGGCCTTGAATTTAGGATCCTCCTGCCTTGGTCTTCCAAGTACCTGGGATTATAGGCATGTGCCAACATATTGAGCTAAAAAAGTTTATTATGATGTTCTGTAAAATAAAATAAAAATGTTTATTATGATCTAAAAATGTTTACTATGATGTACTGTAGTTACTTCTCTCCACAGTGTTTCTTAGACTTGGGGTTTAATGAGTTTCTTTGACCAGTGGGTTTACAGTTTTTATAAAATCTGGAACTTTTTGGTCATTATTTCTTCAGATACTGTCTTTGTCTTTCCTCCCTGTGTTAAAAGCTAGAAACTCATAGAAACTCTTTTATCAAGGCAGTAGCTGGAACAGTCAAAGTTTCATCCGTTTGCTTGCCTTCTCTCAAGGATCACTATCTTTTGGAAAACACTGTTTCATTTGTTTTTGTTTGTTTATTGGTGCTAGGGATTAAACCCATGGATGTTTAACCAGAGTCACAACCTGAGCCATTTCCATTGTTTATTAGAGACAGGGCTTTGCTAAGGACCCACTAAATTTCTGAGGCGGATCTCAAACTTGTGATCCTACTACCTGAGTTGCTGAAATCATAGGTTTGTGCCACTATGCCCAGCACATTTGTTGTGTTTCAGACAGGAGGGTCAATGCAGTCCCTGTTACAGAAACTATACTGGATGTAGAAGTCATATTATCAAGAAATTAAACTATTAGCTACTTTATTGATTGATTTATTTTGGTACTGGAGATTGAACCCAGGTGGGCATTACCACTGAGCTACATTTCCTGTCATTTTTGTTTTGTTGTGTTTTGTTTTGAGACAGGATCTCACCAACTTACTGAGGTTGGCCTTGAACTTCTGGTCCTTCTGACTTAGCCTCCTGACACAACAGGATTATAGGTGTTCTCCATTGTGCCAGAGATACCTTAAAATCCTTACTTTAATATAAAGCTACTTTTAAAATTTCGTAAAGCAAAAATGAATCTGATAGTTGATAATTACTTACTAGAAAGGACTACGACTTGGCCTACCATGTAAGAATAAGAGTAATTTGTCTTTTAAGAGGAAGGAAGTGAATTATTTTTTGACTGGTCTTAACTTACTTTTTATTAAGGCATAATTTTTAAGTATAATTTCTGTACAGTAAAATTTATCATCCTTAGTGTTTTCACAAACACATAGTCTATAACTATTATTCTTTTTAGTCAACCTTTCCTTCTCCACTAATCTACTGGCAACCACTAAACTATTTTCCATTTTTATACTTTGGCCTTTTCCAGAATCACGAATTTAAGAATCTTATAGAATATAGCCTTTTTTTTTTGGGGGGGGGTGTTGCTGGGGATTGAACTCTGGATTTCATGCATGCTAGGTAAGCACTCTACCACTGAGCAACATCCCTAGCCCAGAATATAGCCTTTTTTGATCTGGTTTAACTCACTCCACATAATGCATTTGAGAATCATCCATGTTGGTTGGGTATCAGTTGTTCATTCCTTGTTCTTATTGAGTCAATGTACCATACTCACACAACATCATTAGCTGCCAAAGTAGTCACTTGACCATATATGAGGATGGCATAGAAAGGATTTAGGCCTCTTCTGATGGGAAATTAAATGATCTCAACATTTCTTTTCACATCTGAAAATTTTAAATTTAAATTTTATTAGTGTTCTCACTTTGGTCTGAAGTATGACTTAGGTATTTTGATTTTTAAAAATAGGAAAGTTTTCTTAAAATGCTGGTTTTTTTAAAAAAGTGATTTCATAATTATGTATCCAAGATATATTTTTAAAACCTTGAAAAGGCCTATAATTGTCTTAAAAAAGGGTAACATTTTATCAGTTACAAAGTAACTATTAGCCTGTTTCTTATGGCTATATGGTTTTGTTGCCAAAGTGAGGTACACATCAAATATTATTGCTAAAAATAGAAAAATATATTTTTGTAGTAGTCTGTAAGTACAACTGATTAAATTCAGGAAAGTTGGAAGTTTATTATTTTAATCAAAACTTTCTATATATATTTATTAGGATTGAAAAATGAGCATCTTGGTTTGGTAAGATACACTTATTCCATTTGATCACATATCTTTGTGATATATTTCTGCTCTAACAACTTTTGAAACCAAATCTTCAAATAAACTGAACAAATAAACTATCTTGTCAACCTTTGTTTTCTTTTGTCCAGTAGACTTGATATCAACATATATTAATGCCTAATATTTTTCTATTATTTATTAATGGCATTTGCCCTTTCCATGGCCCTGCCCCTGCCATTTGGACTTTTTTGATTAACTTTGGTGTTAAATAGGTATTCAAGGGCTGAGGTTGTGGCTCAGTGGTAGAAAGTTCACCTAGCACATGTGAGGCCTGGTTTCAATCCTCAGCACTACATTAAGAAAAAATAAACAAATAAAATAAAGGTGTTGTGTCCAACTACAACTAATAAGAATTAAAAACAATAGGCATTCAAGTGCTATCTGTATGCCAGAGACAGTATTAGTTGTGTCTGTTTTTAAGGAAAGAAAACTCAGGTTTGGGAAAATTAAAGTTATAGGGCAAATAAGTGACAGAAATACATGTAAGACCTAGGTCTAACTCTCACTATAAAGCCTGTGCTCTTTTTTTTTCTGTGCTGCTACCTTTCTGCAACATGCACGAATTCACATACATACCCTCTATCCCACAATTAAATTGTAGTTTATTTTTATTTTTGAGTTATTTAAGTATAGATTTTTTGTTCTACAGAAGTGACTTTTGGGAAAATAATATATTCTTATATGATGTGGAGGAAACCATTTGTACTGAAAACATATGGGGTTGGGGCTGGGGTTGTAGCACAGTGGTAGAGCACTTGCCTAGCATGTGTGATCACCAGCACCACATAAAACTAAATAAACTAAATGAAGGTATTGTGTCCATCTACAACTAAAAATATATTTTTAAAAAACAGTTGATCCATGACAATTTACATTTGAAATATAAAAATGTTGCAATCACTGTTATAAAATCATAATTTGGTAGAATTTGGTAGTGAACATGCTCTGATCCTGTGGGAAGAATGTGCTATGAAATATTGAGGAACAGTTTCTGCGTAGTATAAATATAATGAATGGTGTATTGTAGAGTTGATTTTTCTCAGTGACTGTAGAGGGTGGTACTGCAGGAGACAGCTTCATCTGCAGCTGGAACATTATTGAGAAGTCTTAACTAGCAGAGTGCTCCTAGGTCTTATGGAGGCAGTGGATTAGAAAAATTGCTTTTATTTACACATTACATTGAGAATACTGATTCCTGTATGACTGAATTGTAAGGATCCTCTTCACACAGGTATCTGCAGGAGATGAGTTACACAGATACTATTCTAGATGTGAAATCTCAACGAGTACGAGCTTTACTGGGCTTTTCAAGTAATATCACTGACAGGGAAGATGACAAATTCAGGATTCAGTTATAAATGACACAGAGGCTGAAGTTAAAGAAACAGCAATGATTGGGTAAGTATTTTGTCTGGAAAGTATTTTAGTTGTAACTTAGTTCAAATTTAATATTTTTGATTTTGAAATATTATTTTAAATATTATTTTTAGGTGGGATTTGGAAATAAGTTAAAGTTTTATTTGGTTAGAAGGCAACACAGGGGTTGAAGTTAGCATTTGAGACTGTTTAGTTCAAGAATGTAATTTCATATTTAGGCTATTTTATTTAATATAAGAATAAATAATATAATTTATTCTTATATTAAATAAATTTAGGCTTTAAATTTATTTAATATAAGATAGTTTAATATCTTGAAGATTAGTCAACTACTATTAGAACCTCATAAAATATTTTGATTTGAAATGCAGTGGTAATCTATAAGAATAAAATTCTATTATAAGTGACCAAGAAATCATAAAAATACCTCACAATTCTTTAGAAGAAACCTTTTTAATCACTTTTTTAATGTAATAATTCTGTAACTCATCTTTTCTTTTATGTAAAATATCTACTTTAAACATACATATTGTTATATTGAAAAATTTAATAATTTGAAATATTTTTCTTATTGAACTTATTATTATTATACAGTTGTATATAATTCTAATTAAATGAACACTAACAGTTCAATAAAGTAATCATTCTTTATTGGAAAAAAATTTTGCTATGATTTTTTCTTTTTTAAAAAATTATTATTTTATTTACTTTTTTATTTTTATTTGGTGCTGAGGCTCAAACTCAGCGCTTCACACATGCTAGGGGAGCACTGTACCACTGAGCCACAACCCTAGCCTCTGCAATGATTCTTAATTGAATAAAAAGCCTAAGATTCTCTGAAAGTCTTAATTATGATGGTATTATATTTTAACCCATATTTAGGCTAGTAGAATGGTTTCAATTGAATGCTATAAATTTTCTAATGAGAGCATATTTCCTGTTATTTGAAATATAAACTAAAATTATAAGATTAGGTAAAGATACAATGTAGGAATTTTATTAAAAAAGTCTTTGGGGATTTCTTAAAAGTGTTCATTAATAATTAGATTGTGGCTCAGTGGTAGAGCGCTGACCTCACACTTGCAAGGTCCTGGGTTCGATCCTCAGCACCACATATAAATAAATAAACAAATAAATTTAAAAAAAGAAGAATGTATTAACTTGTATTTACAAATGAAAGTATGGATTTTTTTTCTGTAGACATAGACCATATAGGTATTATTCTTGGTTTTGTTTTTACCTTTTACATTAACCTAAGTCATTAAGTTAACTTAGGTAATATAAATATAATTTTTAGGGATGGTAATGCATACTTTTACAAAACCTTCAGTAATGACTTTCAGAAGAGATGACGCTATTTTCTATTTTGTGTTTACCTGTCTTTTAAACTGAAAAGGATGTTAGTCTGAGTTTGTCAGAAACTCAAAAAGAAAAGGAGGAAAAATCAAAATCATAGCTCTCAGCAGATTTGAAATTGAATATTTAGCTATTTTTAAAAATTTGCCTAAAGTTGTGACTATAGTCCTTCCTCCCCCCCATCAAAAATGCCTTCTCATCTAAAACATTTTCTGATGAACTACAGAGAAATCATTCTGTTGTGGCCCTTAAGAAAGTGTTAACTAAATTTATTTTGAGGGAGCTATGTTCAAGCCTTATATTTGAAAATTTAGTCATTTCTAAAAGATTCATGGTTTATTCATTGGCAGAGTCAAATCTTACAATAATATCAATTTGACAAGTATATTATTTTCTTTCTTTTTTTCTTTCATTTTTAATTTTCTTAGTATATTGTTTTCAATAACTTTATTTGTACATTTGCTCTTTTTACCTCCTTAGCTAGCTGTTTAACAAAAGATGAGAGAAACATGACATATTTACTAGTTACTTAGTTATAAAAACTCATGTAAGAAGTTAATTGAAAAGTTGCAGAAAGAAATACATAGGGGAAAAAAGGAGGCAGAGATAATGAGAGAAATATTTTCAAAAATACACTTAAGGTTGATATAAGGATCAAAGTAAATCTGCATCTTGAGAGGGAGTTCTTTTCAGTAGATTATCACTAATTTTTGTTTGTTCATTTGGTATTAGAGTGCTTTTATACATTGATCTATGTCTGCAGTCCTTTTAATTTTTATACAGATTCTTGCTAAGTTGCTTAGGGCCTTCCTTATTGAGATTGGCCTCAAACTTGTGATCTTCTTGCTCAGCTTCCCAAATTGCTAGAATTAAAATTGTGTACCACCATGTGAGGCACAATCCTAGCCATTAAGATAATTGAGCCAGGTGTGTTGGCACTGTAATACCAGTGACTCAGGAGGCTGAGACAGGAGAATCACAAGTTCAAGGCTAGTCCCAGCATCTTAGTAAGATCCTGTCTCCAAATAAAAAATTTAAAAAGGGCTGTGAATGTGACTCAATGGTTAAGTGCCCCTAGGTTCGAGCCCAGGTACAAAAAAAGTTTATGATTATAAAGTACTTTTAAAAGAATAGCCACTTCTTATATTGCTTTCTAAATCCATAGAATTGTAATAGATGAGAATCAATGTCATTTTAGACTCATAATATAATATAATATAATATAATATAATATAATATAATATAATATAATATAATATAATATAATATAATATAATATAAATGTAAGTTAGTAAAACTTATCATGAATTGATTTTATGTTGAGGTTAAAAAGAGTAAAGGAGCATGATTATTTGTGTTTTAAACCAGAAAATCTGAGTTAACAGATTCTGCTTCTGTGCTGGATAATTTCAAATTCCTTTAAAGTGCAGGTTCTAAATTCAGTGATGAAGATGAAGATGGTGATATTGAGGAAAGAGAGAAAAGTGTCATTGATACTTCAACAGTGAGTTAAATAACTCAGATAATATATATTTTAAGGACTATGTTTACTTTAAAAATAATTCATGTGGGGTTAGGGATATATAGCTCAGTTGGTAGAGTGCTTGCCTAGCATGCAAAAAGCCCTGGGTTCAATCCCCAGCACCATCACACACACACACACACACACACACAAACACATACACACACACACACACAAAACACACACCAAAAACAAATAACGCTCTTTAATATAAATCTTTTACGATTTTGTGTGAGAAATTGGAAAGAGCTTTGGTATAGATTTCAAATTCAAGAATGCTTTTAATATTATAGCCATAAAGATCCTCACTTGAATTTTTTTAACTTATTGAATATGATAACATTTTATGAGCTGATAAATATAATGAAAATGATATGGGCTGAGATTGTGGCTCAGTGGTAGGGCACCTGCCTACCATGTGTGACGTCCTGGATTTATTCCTCAGCACCACATAAAAATAAATTAATAAAATAAAGATATTGTGTCCAACTACAACTAAAAAATAAAATATTTTAAAAAATGATAAACATGTTATAGCAGTCTAGTGTTACAATATTATTACAATGTAATTGGCTGCTGTAAAACAATAGAACTGGCATATAATCCATTATGGTGCCTAACATCAGCTCTGATGCAGTTTTTGTCTCTCTTGTGAGTTTCTTTGGTAGGTCAGGCCTACAGATTTCTAAAACTTTTTGATTACATTTCTTCAAATTGTTTAGGATCTTCTGTAATTTTTTTCAGGTCTTTATTAGTTGATTGACCTTTTCCTAGCAATTTCCTGGAATTAAAGTTGTCTCTAAATTGCTATTTCTTACTTCTCTTTCCGTCTCCATGTTTTTCCCCCTCTCATTCCTCCTTTCCTCTCTCTTCACCTTTTCCTTCTATCCCCATTAATTTTTCCTCTACTTCCCCACCAGTTTTTTCACTTCTTTTTTTTTCTCCTCCTTTTCTTCCTCCTCCTTCATTTCTAAGAAGGAGATGAGGACATGTTTTACTTTGTTCAGAAAAATGTTTAAATTTCCTTTCACATTTATTTTAAATAAGAATGGGAAAGTAAAGAAATAGGAAGCAGACTAAGTGTTAAAATGCTTCAGTTTACGTCCCAGGTCTGCCACTTAATTATGCTTTTTAATGTTTCAGGCTTAGTTTTTACAGTTTATAAAAATGAAGACTATAATGAATATCCTGAAGATTTTGTGCGGAACAAAGGAGACACTATATAAATGATAGCTTCAACTATAAAGTGTAACTTTTTTTATGCCCTCTGCTTCCTGAGCTCCATGAGGTGCTCTCAGATGGACTACTGCCAGATTATTGTTTCCCTGAGCCACTATGCAGGAGTGCTCTACTGATATAGTCCTGCCATGGATATTATTAGAACTTTGAATAGTTACTCAAACATTTTCTTATCCGAATGAATAGTAATAACTTGTGTCTTAATTTACTGTAGTAAAAAAGCCTAAGCTTCTGTGACATTTTTTTCTACCCTAGTCATCTGAAAGTTATGTAACTTCTTATGATTCCTATGAGATAATTATATTGAAATATTGGTTTCCTAAAAAAATACCTTATTTATAGCTAAGTGGTAAATAACTATGATGCTGTTAGTGATTATATCAACTTAAATATTTAAAATCTATAAACAAATTATTAAAACAGTTTGAATTCTCAGCCTAGAAAGTTCTAAAAAACAACCTGTTTAATTTTCTAATTCCTATACATTTGGGGGTTTTATGTGGTTTGTTTGTTTTGATACCAGGGATTGAACCCAGAAATGTGTAACTACGGAGCCACATCCCCAGCCCTTGTTATTTTTTATTTTGAGACAGTTTTGCTAAAAGCTGCTTAGGGCCTAGCTAAATTACTGAGGCTAGCCTTGAACTTGTGATCCTCTTGTCTCAGCCTTCTGAGCCTATGGAATTAGGCCCAGTGGGGTTTTTTTGTTGTTTTGTTTTTAAGAAATCAAATTTTTAAATGTTCTGTCTTCCGGTTGGTACAGATCATAACAGTTCTGTGATCAGGCAATGAAGGTGCATCTAATGTAAAGAGACTTATCCCCTTTGAAATACTAGACTAAAAAGTTTTTTAGTATTTCAAGAAAAAAAATTTTTTTCAAATAACTGACTTTAACAGTTTTGGTAATTTTTACACTATATTACACTAAGTTTATATGACAAGCATTTTAAAAATCAAACTTTGTAACAGTGAATAAGCATGTTCTTAGAAAATATATGTAATATAGATGAAGAGAATGGCCAAAAATTATCCTATTAAAATGTTAATAGAATAAAATTATTTTTAAAATGTGTCATTTCTTTAATAAAAATAGTTCAGTAAATTCAACTATGGAAATACTTTAAATAGTTCAGCCAATTATTCTAGCATCGTTAAATAATCTTTATTTCTTCTGTTCAGTTTTTATATATACCAGATCAGTTAAGACAGATTGTTTTCATCTGTGAGGTCAGTTTTATTCCTTTGGTAGTGGCTTCCTAGAGTACTTTATAAGATGGCTTTCTGAGGCTGTATCTCATCTCTGCTGTAAATTGCTGTGATTGATAAGTGATTCCACATATGAGAGTGAGAACAGGGCCATACAAGTCAGGTGTGTGTTTGCTAATTCTTAAGGTCTATTTCTGGACTCACTAGGCTGTCCTATTGATCTGTCTACTGAAACTTTACAATTTTATACCACTCAAAAGATTCCAGGGGTGAAGTTTCATTAGATCATGCTATTTCTGTTTTGCATGAAAAAAGAAAGCTAAAGTCTGGAAAATTGAGATATTGTGATATTTTATGGAAAGAAGCTGCAGACCCATTATCCTAGTTTCTTAGGACTCATGTTGGTTGATGTAATCAAAAAGGAGATAATTCATGAAGAGTATAGACATGCTGGTCTCAGAAATCATGTCTGCATGCATTAGTCTCAAGTTTTAACCCTCTAACTGAATTTGTAATTCCATAGATACTTCTAAATATATAAAAGTGAAACCTAATTCCTGTCATATTTGCAGTTGAATCTTAGTTTTGTTTTGTTTTGTTGGTACTGAACCCAGGGTCACTTTATCACTGATCTAAATCCCCAGACCATACTATTTTTTTGTTTGTTTGTTTGTTTTGAGAAAGGGTCTTGCTAAGTTGCTGAGGCTGGCCTCAAACTTGTCATCCTCCTACCTCAGCCTTCCAAATATCTGCAATTTAAATGTGTTTCTAATATGCCAGTGACGTCAGTAGGTTTCTGTTTATTTAAAACAAGCCGTCATACCATTGAACAAAGTTTAAATTATTGGCTTAAGATACATTATTTATACCTTTAAAAATGATATCTGTGTTTTTCACTGGGTTAAGTAGTACAGTTTAATACACCAAAGACATACTTTCTGAAGAAAAAAAATGAATAACATTTCTTATTCAGTGACCAAAGGATATGGTCTCCTATATTTAAATTCAATATAAAAATTCATAAATATTTTTATATTTTAATTTAGCATGTTTTTTCATTAGATTTTTAGAAAAAAAAGCATTGCCTGATAGCAGTGAAGACTGAGCTACAAAAGAAGCTCTGAAGCAGTTTGACTTCTTGGTTTCGTCAGAGGAAGGAGACAGTGAATCTAGAAGTGCAGGTGATGGAACAGACTGGGATAAGGGGAAGCATACTGCCTCCAACCAGAGATTTAAATAAATAAAAGAAATCAATTCTTTATCATGAGGGCCACATCTTGGAGAGCTATGATGTTGAAATGTTGAACATTGAGTGAGATTTTTAACTACTGTTGCCATTTATTCAGGGAGTGTGTGTTTAAAGAAAGTTGTATAACGAGTTCCCTCATTTTTTTTCTTTTAGAATAAGCAATACTCTATGAAAATAATTTGAACTCAAATGTAGAATATTTATTTTCTGCCTAGACAGTAGAAACTACAAATCTGCATTTTGTGGAAACTTAATATGAAACTTTTAACTAGAGGATTTTGAAGATCTCATTTCTAGTATCTTTTGTGCAACAAAGAAGTAGAATGTAGAAAATTGTAGTCTTTAATTCTAAGTCAGGTTTTGACAGTGTGTACAGGAATTGTGTTTTCCCCCTCAAATTACTCTAAATGAATTTAATAAACCTTTTAACAAGAGTTAAAACAAATATTTGGAGGAAACTTCTTTAGCATAGGTCATTCTGGTAGTATGGAAGTAAATTTTTATTATCAATAAGGAAGGATATGATTAAATCTTCAAAAATGATTAATTCCTTAGGTTTGAATATATCAATGTAAGAAAGAAAAAGAGGGAAGGTCTAACATTTGGACAAGTGTTTCTTTATTGAGGAAATATAAGGTTGCCTATTATTTTAATATTTAAGTTTACCTTTATAAAAGCTTCTTTACTCAGTTTTCTTAAAAGTCAAACCAATGGTTTCTTATTTGAAATATATTTTTTCCCTTTAAGTTAAAAGTTTGTCCCTAAAAATAAAAGTAATTAAATTGTTTTGAGGGATTATATGTTTTTAGATGTATATACACCACATTATGAACTTTTCATTTACTTCCATTCAAACAGCTTAAATACTGATTTCAATGTACCTTCAAGAACTAGAATATACATCTTGATACTGGAACACAGATATTACATATGTTCAAATGTTGTTTAGTATTTTTGCTTAAAATGAAAATTTTTGTTACATTTTTAGTTATAAACATTAAAAATATTAGTATAAACCCAAATTTTTAATACATTGCTATAAACTCAAATTTTTAATACATTGCTTTTCTAAAGGAAACATAAAAATGTTCTAAAGCCAAAATGGAAAAAAAAAATTTTTCCTTTTTAAACTTGTGTTAAAAATTTTGTTTGGAATTTTCCTTCTTTACATTTGTGTCATCTTTATATAGGAACTGATAAGAAGACTTTTCCATTTCCCAATGGAAAAGTAGAGTGAACAAGTTGGGTATGTTCAGGGAAAAATGTTGTCTAACATTTTTAATAAACAAAAATATTTTTGAAACCTATTTTTCCATCTGAAACACTGCAATGAAAATTCGTTGTAATCTCAAAGAAAAGAATGGTTTTTTTCTCTGTAAATTGCTAATAATCCCGATAGGGCAAG
The DNA here is from genome assembly GCF_052094955.1 of Ictidomys tridecemlineatus. Classification (NCBI taxonomy): domain Eukaryota; kingdom Metazoa; phylum Chordata; class Mammalia; order Rodentia; family Sciuridae; genus Ictidomys; species Ictidomys tridecemlineatus. Next base: position 67,583,022 of record NC_135478.1, on the reverse strand, counting down.
ATCTAGAAGAGTTCGATATTATTTGAGTGTTTTTCTTCAGCATTCATGGTAGCCTTTAACTCTCCTTACTTCTCAGAAACCTTTATAATGTTAGAGGTGTTTGCTGAATTTTTAAGTGATTTTTCCTATTGAGGAATTAAACAAGTTACTATTATTTTACTTTGATTGGAATTTTCAGTGAGCAAATGAAAGCTATCAGTTCACTGGAGGTTTCTTTTATAGTAGTTTGGCCCTGTGCATTTTAAGAATTTTTTGATTTAGCCATATTCAGTGGTTCTGCATGCCTGTAATCCCAGCAACTCAGGAGGCTGAGGCAGGAGGATCAGAAGTTCAATACCAGCCTCAATAATTTATTGAGGCCCTTAGCAACTTAGCAAGACTTTGTCTCCAAATAAAAAATAAAAAGGGCTGGGGATGTGGCTCAGTGATAAAGCACTGCTGGGTTCAATCCCCAGTAAATACCCCCCAACACACACACACTTCCAGAGGCTTGGAAACTACAAGGTGAGCAACCACTCCACCTTTTGACACAAGTTTATTTGTCTTTTATTTAGCTTTAGTGTCACTATTACTAGAATACCCAACAAGAAAAGTCTTCAAGGAGGAAAAGTTCCTTTGGGACTCCCAGTTTCAGAGGTCTCAGTACATAGATGGTCAAGCCTATTGCTCTGTACCTAAGGGGAGGCAAGGCAGCACATCATGGGCCAAGAGTTCGGCTGAAGAAAGCTGCTCAACTCAAGGGGGGATTCAGGAAGCATAGAGGAGGAGAGAGAGAAAGGTAGCACACTAAGAAAAACCCTTCCAGGGCATGTCCCAGTGACATACCTTCTCCAGCTGTACTGACAGTTACCACTTAGTCAATCTAGGTTGAATGGACTAGGCTACAGCTCCCAAGATCCTATCATTTTACCTCTGAATATTCCCACAGTAAGAGGAGCTTTGGGGCCACACATCATATCCAAACCATCACAGTGACGGATGGAGTTTGCAGCTCAGAGTTAGAGTACATGCTTAGCATGTAAGAAGCCCTGGGTTTGCTCCCTAGTGCATGCGTACACACACACACACACACACACACACACACACACACATACACACACACACTCACAAGATGTAAAGAAAAAAAAAGAAAAAAAAGAACAACAACAAAATAGCTGAATTTGATTTTTTTTGTCATTTATAATCAAAAGAAAATTGTCGAATGATATTCCCACTATACCATGTAGCCATAAAATGAGCAAAAATCTCTGGTAAAAGTCATGGGTTAAAAAGACAAACTTGATATTTGATATGGGATCTCTTTCATCTGTATCTCTGTCTGTCTGTCTCTCACTCATGCACAAACATACACCAGCATGCACATGTACAGAATCTCTTTTTTGTGTGACCAGTCCAGATAATTTATTAATTAAATACTTGGCTCCGTCTGCAAAACCATAATGGATTAAGGATGGAAATGCAGCCGAGAAAGAAGAAAATCTGGAAGCATTACTATTGTTCACCTAATTAGGAGACAGGCAATGACCAATGAAGGTTGTGCAGTGATTGTCACTCTAATGATTTGGTATTCTAGATGTTTACACTTGATGCAAACAAAGGAAAAGGGAGCTTCTCAGAACACACACACACACATAAGAGCAAGAAAGATAAACAATGGCACCCCCCCCATGTGTCTGGCCCATGAATGAGGATATGAGTGGTCTTTGGGCATGAAATTGTGACTTGTGTATTCTGCATATTGCATATCTTGGATCATTAAACAACTGAAAATAAACCTTTGTTTTTCCTTTGGTTCCTTGAGAATTTCAGAATAAATTAAGCTCAAGTAAGCTGTTGAGAAGCTGCCTAAGTAAACAGTGCTCTTAATAATTTCAATGTGGATTTTGCGGTATTTTATTTTGAATTTATGTTGGATTTATAGATTAACCTCTGCATACCTTTTGATTCTTTTGTTCCCACTTCATTTTAACCGGATAAATAAATAAGAGATCTTTAGATAATAATAGTTCTATTCTGTACCTTTTCTCAATAATGATATTTTATTCGACATTCATATTCATATAATGCTACAATATCTTCAAGTAGCTCTCCTTATAGTACTTTAATATTTGACAGTATTTTTTTTTAATTTTGGTATTGAAGACTAAACCAGAGTCGCTATACCACTGAGCTGCATTACCAGCCCTTTTTTATGATTTACTTTGAGATGGGGGTCTCAATCAGGGTCTCAAAAAAATCCTCCTGCCTCATCCTCCTAAGTCTCTAGAAGCAGAGGTATGTTCCACTGCTGTGGCATAACACTTAGCATAGTATTTAACACTCTATACATAATATAATTCACAATAATAATCTCTAATAGCAACACTATAGAAAGCTACTATTTAGCTAACAGCTACTAATAGCTGCTAGCTAAATTTTCCCCCTCAACACAACGGATTTGAAAGTCAATGTTACCAAATGAAGTATCACGAAGTCAATAAATCAATAGCTATTTCCCCTAGTAATTCTTATTGTGTTATTTAAATACAATATTTTTTCTATGAAAATATCCACGAAATTTTGCATCTGATTAAATAACTTGAGGAATCTGAAATACCACGTTCAGTTAATATTTTCACACAGATATCAGCCTAAAGAATGTTTCATATTATTTGTGCAGAGCTGGTAGAATCTCGCTTGTGGCTAGATTATTAGAACATGTAGGAGCTTTTATTTGCCACTGTGTTCCCCACGGATTCTCCTCTGTCTCTATTCTGTGCCCTCCTTATTCGTTTCTGCTTTATTTTTTTTCTCTCTCTTTTGCGTGCTGCCTGTATTGCTTTCTCTTAAGATGGTTGGTGACAATTGAAGAGGAGATTTAACTATTAACATGGTCTCCAGTCTGTGTGGACGCCTTTCCCCTGAGGATCTAGCCCTCCTTTGAAATGGGCTTTAGATCTGCCAGGGCCTCTGCAGATTCACATGATTGCAGGCCGCACAGACAAAATGAAGCCAAGAAATTTGATCAGGTGATCCTAGGGCAAAAGAAAAGTTTGGTGTTGGGGGGGGGATACTTAATTTCCATGATCCTACAGGGATTTAACAGCCTGATCCTCCTGAGGAAATCAGAATCTAGTTTTCCATTTATCCATCCGGCTTTTCCAAATGACCAGCTCTAGGTGGCTTGAAAGATAAGAAACTAGAATGGATTCTGAATGTTGAATTCAATTCCTGATATGGGGTTATCTTAAAACAGGGGTCAGAAAAGCAAGCTCCTCTTCTCCCCCTGACCCCCACAAAACCCCCTACTCTTCCCAAGAGCTTCAGTAGCCTCAGTCCAGGAAAACCTTCAAAGAAACCTAAATAAATGCTTCAGAGAAAAAGACCATGTTAGAGAAAGATTAAAAATCAGATGCTGAGTTAATTGAAGAAAGGCTTTGAGCATATTTTATCCTTTCTGGTTTCACAGAGGGGAATGATGGGTAACAGGCGGTTTCATTAAGCAATAAGGAGAAAACAAATCTGGCACCCATTCCTAGTATCCTTAAACATAGGGTAGATAGGCATCCACTCTGGAGTACAAAGTGTTTGTAAACAGTCGATACCCACTTCATTTTTTTCTGCTTTTTTTTTTAAATGCTATATATCTGAAGAGTGACAAATTCAAGACCCATGTAATTTCAAAAAGGAATTAGATGTATGAGAGGAGGTCCACTTTCCATGATCCTTATCACATAGCAAGACAAATTTGTGCTGCATGTGGAAAGTGAGAAGCCAACACCTCTTTCTTTGTTTGCACAGAACCAATTTAAATTTGTCAATTATTCCCAGGACCTGGCCTTTTGAGGCTGGGCTCTGGGTTTCCCAGACACATAGGCAAACGTGGGAGTCTCCTACCAACTTTGAGTGAAGAGGAGGGTGCTAATTAGGAACCATCATTCAATGTCATTTCTACATTAGATTAAGGAAAATCCATTAGAACGCTCCATCTTAGTTTTTCTCAGGAGGTCACGATCCAAGCTACTAACCTCATCAGAATGAACAGCCATAATCACTCTATCCAATGCACCCCAGCTCGAGCTAAATTCAGATCTCATTTGCCTTTTGCCAACATGCCTTCTACATGCATTGTAAGCATCTCCTCATTTGGAAGAATCAAAGGCCACCACCCCATATATCTTTGTCCATATGCATTTCGTCAGACAAAGACAGTTCCTTGGAAATGTAAAGATGCTCATTTGGGGCCCAGAGACTCATTTTCCTGCCACAGAATACACCTGGGGAAATGAAGTTTTGTGGATTGAGCCATCAGTTTTCGCCACCATGCTCTTCACACCCAGAGAAAGTGAGATTCAAGCTACTGTATGCATGCAAACACAGTTCTCTGGTTTCAAATAAATCAGTTTGGACAATCACTCTGATTTTTCGTTAGTGTTGTTACTGTGTCGATCATAAAACTTGTCTTTCTTCAGAGCCAACCCCTTGTGCACATGGGAGCCGACTCATGGAATTTCCTTCTCAACTTTGAAAATGTATACCTAAATAATGATTCGGATTTAATAGTGATATTGATTTGGAAACTGCAGGCTCTCCACACAATTGGAGTTCACAGTACAATCAATTAACAGAGTAACTCAGAAAGGAAAATTGCCGGGATATTTCATCCTAAAATGGATTGGTTCTGAATTATTTGGATAATATCTCAGTTATTCACTCTACTGGGTATACCCATGGCATTAAAATGAGTGGCTATGATTTTTTTTTTATGGGAGACAACCATCCATCGATATTTCAGGTACTTCTCAAGATGACATTTAGTTTCTAGTTTGTTCATATCTCTTGCTCTCTCTATATATATTTTTGGTAAATATTTTCTTGATTTTATACATATATATGTATAAAATAAATATATATGTAAATATATATGAGTGTTATATATATAATTTATATATATAAGTTTTATATACATATAATTTATATTATATATAAGTTTTATATATAATGTATATATAAAAATTATATATAAAATTTATATATATTATGTTATATAAATTTATATATAAATTTTATATATTTTATATATAAATTATATATGTATGTATATATATATATATATCTCGAGAGAGAGAGAGAGAGAGAGGAGAAGGGTCCAATTACAAAATATACTTTTCAAGGGCATGACTCCAAGGACTCACCTCTTAAAACTAGGTTTCAACTAAAGGTTCTACCACCTCTCTGAGGAAGCACAGGCTGGAGATAAAAATTTGAGAAAAGGGACTTGGGGGGCGCATTTTAAATTCCAACAATGACATCCTTCTTCCTCATCTCCTTTACAAGCACGTTAGATCTCATAACTGCATTGAATTCTCCCTCCAGCATCTCCGCACTTGACCTCCCATCCACCCATCCATCTGTCATGAACGAAGAGGTCTCTCCCAAGAGGGATCTGAGAAAGCGGGGAACTGACCTTAGGGCCTGAGGTGTCCTTGACTTACATGATGAACAGGAATCTCAGAGAGAGATTCTCAGAGACATGGGTTTATTTAGGAGAGCAGGTACATATTCAAGGGATAATGTGGCCAATCTTAAGAGAGAGAGGTAGATTCTCTTTGAGTAAAGCAAAGGATACATGCTCATAGGAGAATGAGGACCATCTTCAGAGCGAGAGATGTGATTAAAGGTTTCATGGCTCTTCTTTTAAAGGAAGCTTGGTGAGGGGTAGATATTGCCAGGCATGGAGGAGTTAGGTCTATCTGGTAGTTTTAAGAGAGTTTCTGGTGACCTGGACAATTTCCAGGTCTTTAGGCCTACAGGGTCTTCATTCTTAGTGGATCACACTGAGAAGTTCCCTAAATCATACATTTCTCAAAATATCACATCTGTCTTTATTTAATCTATTTGTTACCAGGTTAATTAATAGTGCACAGATTGGTTTTTATATTTCCCAGGTATTTGGAGTGACAGATCTGAAAGAGAGACTGGCAGAGGGAGTGACTGGCCTGTTAAAGGTGTGGAACTTCTGCATCAAAATCTGATTTCCACCAAGCATTGTGACACACACCTGTCATCCCAGAGCTCAGGAAGCTGAGGCAGGAGGATCGAAAGTTCAAAGCCAGCCTCAGCAAAAGTGAGGCATTAAGCATCTCAGTGAGACCCTGTCCTTGAATAAAATACCAAATAGGGCTGGGGATGTGGCTCAGTGGTCGAGGGCCCCTGAGTTTAATCCCTGGTACCACCCCTTCCCCCAAAATCTTATTTCCTTGTCCCTCCTACCTACCCGCCCCCGCCGCCATCCTACCACACATCCATTCATTCAACAATTCAGCAATTGTTAATCTACCAATACGGGACAAGTCCAGTCTTTGGAGGTCTTAACTATGAGGGAAACATGAAATCTGAATCCACCCCAGCTTGTGAAAACATATATTCTCTTGGGGAAGTCTCGACACTGACCACATGCCAGAACCCTGGAGTCAAAATGTCTAATGTCAAAACCTTGGATCCCTCCACCTCTGTAACCTTAGGTTATTTATTGACCTCTCTCTTCCTGGCTCATTTTCTCATGGTTCTGTGTGGGGGTTACCAGCACCCCAGGTACAGCAGATCTCTGCTTGGAGGGTGTGAGCCACCTATGAAAATAAAAAGTCTGAAATAATCAGTAAGGAATAAAAGACAAATCTCAAAATTGGATTCAAAAGGTGGGCATCTGATGGCTCTTCCAGCCCTCATAGGAACTGGAACTGAACAACTGAGCAAGGCCCCAAGCCTTTATTTGAGGGGAAGTACATCAAAGGTTTCAGTGTGGCAGGGATCTTAAAAAAAAACAGGTTGCTTGGGGCTTGGCAAGTTACGCCCATCTCGGAGCATCTGTGTTTGATCCTAAGTCTGGGAGCTAAGACAGGGTGCCAGCAAGATCCAGGATTTCTGGAACTGGGAAATTTTAGCTAGGAGTCCCAGAAAAGCAACTTTCTGGCCTTCATGGCTCAAACCAACCCATAATTTATACAAGGCTCTCAACAGTTCTGAGAAATGCTCAGCAATGATGCAAATACTATATATGTTTTGTGAGTATACATGAGGTGTCTAAGCTCTAGCACTGAGCCAGATGTATAAGGAACCCTCAATACAAGTTAGCTGTATGGTCCTCATTACCATTATCACTGAAAAAAAAAACTAAGAAGAACACTATTACTGCACTGTTCTGCCAACTAACAACCCAGTGCTCTAGAATTACGATGGTTCAGAGAAACAGGTGAGCTGTGGCCCTCAGGGCCAGTTTACTGGATGACCAGACACCCCAGGACAGGTTTTCACCTTGGAGAGTGGTACTGAGAAAGAGAGAATATGGTGGCCAATGACCTGATCATAAACTCAGATGTGTGAACTTCTTCCTGTTCACCATGCAAAGGCGTTTTAGACTTTTTAAGCAGGAGAGAAATACGATAGAATCAGTTTTTAAATTATTTTAAAATCTTTTAAAAATCATCTTATTAGTTGACCTCTGTTAAGGCCGATTACAGATTTTCCCATTTATATATCTCATTGTTCCCTGAGGAATATAAAGGACTTGTGTCTTTTTTGCGGGAAGGGTTCCTCTCTTGGTATAGAGGAGCTATTCAGCAACTCACCATTGATTGAAATAGAATTTCTTTGATCGGAACTGATAGTTTAGGATTTTCATGGGATCACATTGTATCAGGGAGGTGACTTCATTTTATTCCAGGGTTAGGTTGTTTCTCAGTAAATAGAAGCTGATTTATGGTCCAAAAAAAATGTGTGTGGTGCTTTCTTACAAGAAAAAAAAAAAAGAAAAAGTCTTCAGATGGCAGCCACGTCATTTCTACTGCGATAAAAGTAAATTAAAGTACAAAATCAGTTGATTATCATTCCGAGAAGCACTCTTCCATTTTGAGAACTTAATTATTCTACTGACTTATGCCTCCGTATGAACATCCTCACTCTTATTCTTCATTTTGAGAATAAGTCCCTAATTTAAGTGGAAGTCTCTTATTTGGCACGATTTTATGTGTCCATTGATTTGATCACAATCTGTGATTATAAATGCCAAACAGCTACTTAAAACAGTTCACCTCTCAGAAGACAATAAATGTTGTGCAGAACTTGGCCGGCTGCTATGTCAAGCCCATGTTTACTGAGGGCCTTAATGAAATGGTAATGCAGAAGAATCAGGTCTGCACCCCCGGAGACTGTGTCCTGGAAGTTGAATCAGCAACAGGGAAAGCATTTCACCTGGTGAGAGCTGTGTGGATCTGTTAAGGAAAGACCACTGTCCTTAGAGCCTTGAAGTTGGCCCTGTAGGGTGCCAATGCTCTGCAGCTCATGCTGCAAGTTGCTCTGAGCATCCTCCCAAGTCCTCTTGTCCAGAGCCTCATGAGATGAAAGCAATCCCTATAATGGTCCACACTGAACATCTCCACGGGACACCACTTGGGTGAGGATTAGGTAGTGACTTTGTCCGGTTTGGGATACAGAAAGGAGCTATTGTTTCCTTAATATATTCAAGAGGGTTGTGGCCATTTTCATCTCAACTCCTTTAATCACAGAGGAAATTTCGAGACCTATTGATGGCCCCTGTGTTCCAAATATTTAGAAAGGAAATTATTCTCATTCAAGCAGAGACACCGTGTTGACTATGTGCGTATTATGGACGTGTGTATGTGTGCTGCTCGTATTGGACAATGATCCGGTGGGTATTCCACGCTGTTCCTTTCTCCTGTTATAATTTATAAGAACAATGATTTCACTTAGCAAAATATTCTCCAACTGGGGATAGGGGTAGGGGCTTTGGAGGAATGGAGGAACTCTAGGTAGGGCAAAGGGGAGGGAGGGGAAAGGAGGGGGCATGGGGGTAGGAAAGACAGTGGAATGAGATGGACATCATACCCTAAGTACATGTATGAACACACGAATGGTGTGACTTCTACTTTGTGAACAACCAGAGATATGAAAAATTCTGCTCTGTGTACTATGAATAGAAATGCATTCTGCTGTCATGTCTAATAAAATAGAAAAAACTAAATTAATTTAAAAAAGATCAATGACTTCATTAATATGGTTTCATCTAATTCTTCACTTGCAGGTCCAAAAAAAGCTTATAAAGTATAAAGTTCATAAAATGCATCTGACTCTCTGTCCATCATGGGTCTGGGTGTATTTCCTCATTCCCTTTTAAATTCTTGATGACTTCATGTTAAGTTTACCACTTGAACCCCCAAATACCAAATATTTTATAGATAGGGCTAATGACTTCTTAAGGAATGTGAGATAAATATATAAAAATGTGTTTTCTACATGAAGTATCTTTTAGTATATGTTGAGCTGTTTATGATTTTTCTTTCCCCCTTTTTCTTCCTGGTACTTCTACTTAATTTAGGAAGGCAACATTGGCTCACCTTCCAGGCTTCTTTTTTTCCTGACTTTAGCACGCACTGCCATTGCCCTCTTAGACTGCACTTCATATACCATTGTACTAAAGCTAAATCTCTTGGGAATCAAGGGCAAAACCAAAGTTAGCCACCTTCAATGAATACACAACACTGCATCTACCAACAGAACTCGGCTCATAACCCAGTGAAGCTCTCCAGGTCTGGAATTCCGTTTAACTCTGAATTCCCAAGGAGGCTAATTCTTTTGCTCAACTCTGTGAACAAAACCAGAGTCATGGTTTCAGGGAACCTATTGTATTTTCCCCCTTTGAGATCCTTCAGAAAGGGGCTGTGTTTCACACTTCCATCTTGGACCATGTGACCGTGAGAAACCCCTATAACTTAGGAGTTTATTAGGTTAGGTATAAAACAGGACAAAACAGTTGGGCTTCCACGACATTTTAAGGGAACCTCATCTGACCTTTCTGCAAACACTCCCTTGGTTGAAGTTCCCCATTTTATGGGGGTTTGCTATGTCATCCCTGGGAGTTATGGCTGGATCAGATTTTCCTCCATGGTTTGAAGGTTGGCATAGGGATGCCTTTTTTTGGAGGTCTTGTAATGGATGTGTGCAAATCCGACAAGTGTGAAACATATACCATGCTTTGATTCCCGAGCATTGAGAGAAAGTTCATTGCCAACCATCACCTTCAAAACCTGGCACCAGAATTTTGATATTCAAATCAGTGGAGACAGGATTAGTTAGCAGAGCTTTGCAGTTTTACCCCTAGTAAAAACACTTATTACCAAAATACACATTATTTCAAAAGAAGTTTTTTTTTGTTTTGTTTTTCCCCAAAATGTGTTATTTATGCTTTGTTACATGTTTTGAGAAGCAATTTAGTTTTTTTTTTTTACTGTATCTGAGTTTTGAACTGGATCGCTAGATACTATCCCAGTATAAAAACATTTAGCATTTTATTTAAGTATCATTTAAAGGAAAATTGTATTTTCTATACATTTTATTGATAGGTCCATATTTTTCAAGAAATATGAAATAAAGGTAGAAATTTTTTTTACTACATGAGGCATTTTCGTATGAATTAAACTATTTTTTTCTTTTATCTATTATTTCTGTCACATTAGATTTGAGATGTTTTTATATGTACTAAAAAGCACAGTATTCTCTAAACATATACTTTATAAAGAAAAAGTTTATGCTGAACACAGTGGCTCCATGCCTGTAATCCCAGCAACTCAGGAGGATAATGCAGGAGGATTGCAAGTTCAAGGCCAGCTTAGGCAACTTAGTGAGATCCTGTCTCAAAATAAAAAATTAAAAAGCCTGGGGCTGGGGTTGTGGCTTAGTGGTAGAGCACTTTCCTAGCACATGTGAGGCACTGGGTTCAATTCTCAGCACCATATATAAATAAATAAATAAAAATTTCATCAACAACTAATAAAATTATTTTTTTTAAATTAAAAGGCTTGAGATGTGTCTCAATAGTAGAACACACCTGCCTTCAACCCCTTAGTAATGGAAAGAAAAGAGTTATGGGAATAAAACAAACTTTTTAAGAATTTCTGTCCTACCTGTAACCAGGGACTCTTAACAGTTACCTGTCACTTTGAAATCTCATAAAAATGCATTACACTTATACCTTCATAGGTAATTGGTTATTTCATCATTATGAAAAATTAAAAATGATACTTTTCTGCCGATGATATCTAACTCTTGCATGGATGGTACCATACAGGATGAAATGGCATGAAAAAAAATATTTTTCTTTTTTCTTTTGGTTTAAGATGATTGTGTCTGATCTTCAAATAATCATCCTCTTTGGGATGTTAATGTTCATTATCCCATCTAATTTTGAGAATAAAAAGCTGCTACCCCAAGATGTGTCTTTCACTCAATAAAGCCAATAAAACTTGTTTGAAGTACAAGAATTTTGCTGATTTCCTTGTATATAAGATAATTACCAATGAATCTTTTGAAATCTCAAATACTTGTGTGTGTGTGTGTGTGTGTGTGTGTGTGTGTGTGTGTGTGTGTGGTGCTGGGGATTGAACCCAGGGCCTTCTGCATGCGAGGCAAGCACTCTACCAACTGAGTTATATCCCCAGCCCCTGGTTGTTGAAATCTTAGTTCAACTTTTTTAACCTCAGCAGGGCCATACAGAGATGGTTTGGCTTTCTTATGTCATTCTGGTTGCTATCACAGTATACCATAGGTTGGTGGTGTATGAACAACAGAAATTTGGAGTTCTGGAGGCCAGAAAGCCAAACCTCTAGGTGCTGGCTGGCTGGTGTGATGGGATCTGTTTCCTGGCTCATAGGCACCGTCTCTGCACCAGCTCCTCCCATGGTGGAAGGGCTAGAGGTTCTCTCCAGGAGCTCCTTACAAGGGCACTAAATCCATTGGTGAACACTCCATCCTCATGATCCCGCCACTCCAACAGGCTCTATGTCCAAACGCCATCTCATTATGGATTCATTTTCAAAGTAAGGATCTGGGGGGTGGGGTGGCCCAACTGTTCATTCCTTAGCACCTAGTAATGTTCATTCCAGAGGATGGACAGATGCCAGACAGCACTTATTGGTAGAATTTGGAGAAGCCTCTCTCTGGCTGTCTGCTTGGTAGGTTTCTCCATTTTTTTATGTTGTTCAGGTTTCCTAAACTGTGTCTTCTGTTCCTTGAAGCTAGTAACCATGTGTTTTCTTTCCTTATTTTATTCACCTACAATAGGTAGACTGCATCCTGACCTCCAACTAGATCTGCAGATCAGGAAAGTCAGCTGGGACTGTCTCTTTCCCAGAGTTGCTTCCCTAGTTCAGCAACTTCCTGATGTGGGTCTCATTCCAGAGCCCTCAGTATTTATTGTATTTTGTCTATCATGGTTTTGTCTGCAGAACATCCGGTCCTGAAAAGGATCTATCTCTTAAAGTCTGTAACTTTGCATTGCAAATAATTTTTCATGATACATCTTTAGTGTTGTTGGTTTTTTAATATTTATTTTTTAGTTGTAGGTGGACAGTATACCTTTATTTTCTTTTTATGTGGTGCTGAGGATCAAACCCAGTGCCTCATACGTGCTAGGTGAGTGCACCACTACTGAGCCACAATCCAAGCCCTCATCTTATACATCTTTGAAAACATCATTTTATTAACTGTTTCATCATAGGATTATGGAATAATTTATTAGGTTGAACAGTATTCTGTATCCAATTGAATGTCAATTTTATAAGTCAAATTTATAACCATTTTCATAAGAAATGGTGAAATGGTGGCTGTTTCATATGACTCAGGCTAGTAAATACACTTATATGTATTTATAATTTATTTTATCCTTGAATATCTATAGACATATAGAAATATTCTTTATTTCAGGTTATTTGTATTGCATGGAGTCTCACATTGAAATGCTTGGTTCCAAATTTATGTACCTCTTGAAACCTCTGGAATAAAATAGCTGACAGTATCATTTAATTTAAATGATATAAAATGTGATTTTTTTCTAGAATTTTTGCATGCATTTATGGTATCCAAAATGGCACCCATCCAGAAACTGGTAATCCAGTTATATTTTGACTTTGCTATATTTTTATTGGCAAAATGTTATTTAATTTGATATGTATTGGCTCATTATTATTTACATTGAATATATTCTGTAATGTTTGTTATCTTCTTCGTCTCTTCTTTGGACAAGTGTATTAGAGCATTTTAGATGTTTAGGGATACTTGAGATTTTCATCATGAAATTTCCACTTTCACTCACATTTGAGACATTCAAATCTGCTACTCTTAGGAAACTTTTAAGAAGCTCCTATATGCAAGAAAGGAATTATTTCAAACTTATTTCACATTTGTATTGTTATAAATGGGCTGAGAAGACATCCAGACCCATAAATCTTTCTTGCCTAGAATAAATGCTATACGTAGGAAATACAAGTGGTCAGTACAGCTCATGCCTGGCCATGTGACCTAAGTTTTAGTAAGCCTGGAAAAAATAAAAATTACATGGATGAAAAACAGGAAGGACAGGGCAGAAGATAAAGAAACTAATCCCTGTAAGATAAGACAAATCTTTTATGTCAATACAAACAGGAGATTTGGAACCATCGCTGTGAGCTCATTGTACTGTGGCAATAGCATTTTGAATGTCTTAGTGGTTCTGTTTACTATATTCTGAAAAACAATATAAAAAGTAAATTTCCAACTCTTAATTAACCCTCAAAAGAAAATGAGTCCAATGTGTTCTCTGGACTCACACAGAGTATTACAAAATAGTATTCTGTGATTGCAGAACGTGTCTGCTAATTAATATGTTTATTTTGCAGCAAAGAAAGTTTAATTAAAAGAATGAACTGTGGCCTCTAAATATTCCATAGACTAACTGGTTCCACAGCACTTTTTGAAACTGCTAAAAATACGCCTACAAAGAATGTACCTTTGTATCATCATTCAAAACAAACATCAACAACAAAAGTCAGTTCCTACGCCTGTCGATATTTATGCTAAACTTTTTAGAACAATTTTAATGAAGGCTGAGGGGGGGGCAGCACTCCAAGGTCAGGGTCAGTGATTGGCCCCTGGGGCCAGTGGTCAGTCACACCCCCACACGGACTGGCTCTCGCACCAGGAGAGGGTCAGGAAAGCTTTGATACAGTTTAACCAGAGCGCCTCAGACCCAAACCTGGAGTTGCCCAGTCACGTGTGAGAATGGCTCCCCACACCCGGTAATTCCCTCCTCCCCCTAAAATACCAGGACTCTCCCAGAACATATAGAAAGTTTTTCTGCTTCATAGGCCAGCTCACAGGCCTCTGAGATAAGAATTTACTGCAAGGATCTGCAGCAGATGACCAAGAGGAAAGCCGTGGCAGCCACCTCTGATTGGAGGGTGACAAATATTTTTGATTTGTACAAGCAATCAATGGAGGCCTGACGGCATATGATTCGATAACACCATTATCTTGGATACATGGGATAATCTAATTAATGCCTGTAAAATGAAGAAATCCCTGCTAAAAGCCAGGGTTCTCATGACCTCCTAGGGCCAAATCAGAGGTATGAATGATTCCCTGGTATGAGTCAGAATATTTTACCTTTTTATTTGTTCCAGAATTAATGCTCTTGGATTCTCCAAAATGACTCTTGACTGGCAGTGAGACTCTGCAGAGGGAATGAAGGCGGCTGCTTTTGCACTTCCAAGGTTGTGTTTGAAGGACGCCTTTCTCGGTGGAACAGCCTGCTTTCCTTGATGATAGCAGTTGGCCAGAAAGCCCCTGTCGATCTACGACAACGATTCGCAGCTGCTAGACTGAAATGGCATTTCCAAAACTACCGCTCTTCTGCTAAATGATTTTTCTAGGCAAGCTGCCCTATCACTAGCAACACTGCTTTGCCAGGAAGCGACACTCCTCCAATGGCCCCTGCTCTGGGAATGGTACCAAATGATGGTTCAGGCAGAGGGTGGGCAGTAAATCAGCAGGAAAAAGCTTTGAAAAATACCCCTGCTCTTCCTGTCTTTAATGTCTTCCCACTTGACTGGCCTGTCTCGCTCACCTTCTGCTTCCATTCAGGAGATAACCCTTTCCTCCCTCCTCCCCTGTTCCATGGGTGGTTCCCAAGGAGGAGTATTTTCACTTGACATGATTTTCCTCAATTGCATGGGAGAGAATTCACACCTCTCCAAGCTCATGTGATACATGTCCACGTGACACCCCAGAATTGGAGTCTTGCTCCAGTGCCTATGTGCAGCTAGGTGACACCTGGTAGATTAGGATTGGGTGTGAGTGGGAACTGGGTCTGAATAAAGTGTCAGACAGTGTAAGAGGGCCAGGAGAGAGGTCCCCAGCAACAGCAGAAGGTGTCTTTTGCACACAACTGCTCTGGCTGAGAGCTGTCTGCTGCCTCTGACTTTCCTGGAGGCTGAACATTGGAGCTAGAAGATGCCAGGGCCAGAAAAACCTCGTGTGAATGTCTGTGTTTGATAATATATTAAAAATATGAGCCCATCCTTGGAGATAATAGGTAGGAGGTGTCTTTTGGATGTCAAAATTAAAGCTAGAGGCCTCCACAGTGCACACCTCTGAACAAACATGTTTTTTTCTTTATTCATCATCTTGGTGCCTTCTGCCCTCCTCCCTCTATTCCTTCCTTCCTTCCTTCTCTTCTTCCTTACCTTTACCTCTCTTCTTCTTTGTTAAAATTTCATTGCCTAGGCTACAGTGTGTTGCATATATGCTGACTTAATTATCGTTCTTAGTGAGCCAGAGGTGGGTATCATTTCCACAATTATATGCAACATCAGATACTCAGAAGGACACCTATTAAGAAAAACCTCTGTATTTAACAACCAATACTTCATCTCCCTGTTTGGGGTATTGGGCCTTGGTGTTAGCTAACATAGTTTTGGATATTTGATTTAAAAAGAAGAGATGGGTCTTGTCTACTGAGTTTCCTTTCATAACCCTAACACCCAAAGCATTCAGTGATTAATAAATATAAGTTTTCTGTCTCTCTCTCCAGACACACAAGTGCATACACACACACACACACACACACACACGCACATATACATACACACTTCCAATTAGCCTCATGTCAGGCAAACAGATTACAGAGAAGGAAAGAGCTATTATGGCGAAGAGTACACTGTTGCTCTGGCCAAAATTGGAGTTTTGGGTCTTGCCCAGTTGGATGGTTCCCCAGAAGGTAGTAAAGTCCTGAGACCAACTGAACTGTGTCTCTCTCTAGTGGCTTCTTTACCTGGAAACGGTTTCCTACAGGCAAAATATTTTCCTTGTTGGAATTTTATTCATTATTCTTTGTGTCTTCTTTAGAAAACATGCCACATGAATAATGATGGCCCCCGGGGGAAGGAAATCACTCCAGCAGCACAGTTTAAAGTTAGGACGAATCCTGTCCTCACTTGCATTTGCAGTTTGCCAAGGCAGTGGGGAGGAACCTTGCCCACACAAGAACTGACAGAATACAGGCCCCAAGGTTACCAATAACTAAAATGCAAACGTGTGTGTATTCATTTTCAGAATATTCCATTGAATTGCTTGGGACACAGAATCCTGAGTTCCCCTTCTTCTTGCTCCTCCCTGTACCCTTCTCTGTAGCTGCATCCAAGTCCGAGGGGAGTTCTCAGCTCTAAATGTCTTCATTGTTCGAAGCCCTCCCTGAGAACAAAATGGGACTGTTAGGTCAATCTCACAGCCGCCATGGAGTAAAAATTTGAAGTCAATAAGACTGTTACCATCAAAGAGAACTTAAATGCAACAGGATCCCCCCCTCCCCTCCATACTTTTGTGTGCATACTTTGGAAAATATCATGGTGGAGGAAGAAAATGAAAGAATTGTGTGAATTGGATACAATGCCCAAGCCTGTAACTTAGTGCTATGTTGGGGCTTTTCTAAAATAAACATTTCTATCTGTCCATGGAGTTGATAAAGCATCAGAAATGTCTTTTTTTGCTTTGAGAATGAGCGTACAGGGATTTCTTCTATAATAGAGAGCATGCAAGAAGAATCTTACAGAACAACATTGTGAACATAGAATTGAAGTATTCTGGCAGTGGAAGGTCTCTTAATTTCTGTATGTACTGATCTGATCGCCCATGGTAGTGCCATCTTCTGTAAATTCAGTAGTCCCACCATGCCTCTAAAGGCGAAGGAAAGCCAAAAGGGGATTTTTAAATAGACACATGGCACCACACTCCTCCAACCAGGAGCATTGAAAACCAGACTGGCAACCCATGAGCGGAATATGAACTGAGGGAAACCCTCCGGAGGGAGAGAGAGGAGGGGTTTCTTTTAAATTTCTCTCTTGCAGATCAAAGGGGAGCAGCGATCCTACCTCCTCTGACCAAGAGAGGTTGCAAATGACAAGTTTTGGCTTAGGCTCTTTGCTTGGAGTGACAGATAAAAAGTCTTAAGCTTGCAACTCTCCCTGTCCCAAGGGAGTGTGTGAAGGCAGGGAAAAATCAGTGGCGTGGGTGAGGGGTGGCAGAGCAGAACCGAGGAAAAAGAGGAGGGAGAGGCTGTGAGACAGTCTCTGGCAGGAGGGTGTGGACCCTGGTGCAAGCCCGAACAGGTCCAGTCTTGGAGAAACCAGCGCTGACAGCTGGAGGGAAGAGGCGGGATCTCTGCGTGCAGACACCGGTGTGGATCCGCGGAGGGCGGCCGGCTAGAAACTCCCCTGGATCTTCCATGAGACTCCGGACTCTGCTCCTACCTCTCCTCACTCCTGGGCAGCTTGGGGAGAAGTTTCCTGGAGGGAAGGTACCGGACCGATCGGGTGTCCAAGGAGACTCAGGTGTGTCCTTTTGCATGGCTCTTGCTAGCCCTGGGGGCTCTCCCACTCCTCGGGAGCCTACTCTGGGCGAGATGGAGGGAGGGTTAAGTAAGGGTTGGCGCCTGGGCGGAGAGGGTCAACCCTTTATGGAAAAGAAATGGTGAGCAATAGACGGTTGCGTCCTTGCCCCAAACAGAAGCGATTGCAGGTCCCTCTGCCCTAACCTGGGTAGAGACACCTCCTCTCTCAGCCCGGGAGGTGGCTGAGGCTGGATTTGGACTGGGTTCCTGGAATCCTCCAGCTCCCCCTTACTACCTCTGGTCACGGATAGGTTGACACTCAGTCTCCCTCCACCCCCAGTGTCCATCCCACCCTCTGGAGAGGATTCCATACCCTCCCGTAGATTCCGCCCTCTCTAGGAGGGGGATCAGTCTTGGCCTCTGTCCCCCTGGCCATCTCTCGGCCGTGACGCTCTCCACCTGCCCCCCACTCCTTCTCTTGCTCCTATTCTCAGGAGAGGATTCTAGCTAGATACGTATAGGGGTCCGTAAATGCCCGCAGCCTGGAATAGGGATCTAGGGATATGGGTTAGGAGGGTGGGTTGAGAAAACCGGGAGGCGCAGGCGCTACACCTCCCCCAGACCCATGTGGGGGCGAGAGGGCAGGCCAGGGGGTCTGGTTGCCATGGCTCCCTGGTAGCCGAGCCTGGGGAGCTAGAGATGCCAGTCACGGATGATCCCTTTTTCCTCTTTGTGCCTCGCTCTCCCTCTCCCTCTTTCTCTCTGAGTGTGCGTGGGGAGGGAGCAGGCAGAAAGTGATTAATTTGGAGAGCAGGGATTGGAGCCTAGAGGCAGGAAACACCGGCCTCTCCATTCCCACTCTGGCTCTCAGTGATCTGCCCTTGCCCAGCCAGGAGCAGGGCTGAGGAATTCCTGCAAAAACCCGTGGGAAGAGAAGCAGCGGCAGGTACCCAAATCCCCCGGGTGTAGGGTGGGTGGTCTGGCTGTGGGCAGAGGAGGCGGGCAGGTGTGCAGTGGAAGGTGCGTGCTGCGGCGCTAGGCGCTTCTGCGGGGAGCCAGCCACTGGCTCAGCCCCTGGAGAAGGGCGCTGGGGATTCATCTGTGCGGGCAGGAGGGATCCCCATCCCCCAGGACCCGTAGGTAGCAGCTGGAACCGGCACGTGCGCGGTGGCGCGCTCCCGCGGACGGGGGTTGAGCGTGCGTGAGGGGCTGGGCAACCTGTAAAGCACCTAGGCTCACCTAAGGTCCAGTTCCCCGGGCGGACCACGTGGGTTCTCATCCATCTCCCATCCTCCGAGTGTTTGGGAAGAGCTATTTAACTCTCCTGTACCTCTGTTTCCCCTTCTGAACAATAGGGATGGCTTTGTACGTTCCACATTGGGCTGTTCCAAGACTGGGTAAGAAATCACCCCAGAGGACAGTGCAAACCCGATTGTGATGCACATCACAGACACTCAAAAGTTAGCTGTGGTTCTGAACATTTACTGGTGATACCCATCAAGTTAATTACACATGGCTGGTATATTCTCATTTCTCTGCACCTTCCTTGTAGGCAAAATGCTGTGTTTTTCTGGTTTTCAGGAATAATCTCAATTGCTATTAATATTTACAGGCCATCCTAACTCTTATAAACCTTTTGGTTTGGTTTTTCAGTTTATTGCTTTGACAGAAATTAAAAAGCCATTTGAGGAAATTTTGGTGACAAGAAAATGAATTTATTCTGCATTTTTTTTCTCGTGTGTGTGTGTGTGTGTGTGTGTGTGTGTGTGTAAGATTCTGTGTTTCCTCTTCGACCTGCTGATGTTGTGGTTGGATTTGTGTTAATTTCAGTCTCTTGGTGATGGACTGCCCTGTGGCTTTTATAAATTTAACTGGGTTCTAAAATCTAGTGCACATATCCTGGCTTTCCATGTTGTGGCCTCAAGTAGATATTCCTGCAGTAACTGACAGGGTGTGGAGGATGTACAGGCTCCTGAATATTGTCATCGAATAAATGGAGACAAATAGTTATTACCAGGCAGGTGTGAATATTGACTATGGCAGTTCATTAAAGTCTCTTTCAGGATAGGTTTGAAAAGACTTCAATGAAGAAGCGCAGGACCATGATGATTAATATGTATTTCCCAGGTTGCCCTCTGTTGCATCTAGATGCGGGGACCCTTCCTTTAAATAAAAGCCATCCATGTTCATTGCTACCTCATGCTCACAGAGACGTACCATCTTACCTGGTGACAAACTGTTTGCACATCTGATGGGAACTGATACTACAAATGATATACTTATTACATTTAAGTTTTTAAAAAATGAACTGGTTTTAAATGAATTTTAAAAAAGAGAACATTTGCTTACTAAAATATAGGCTGGTGGTGTTAGACTTGAAGCCATTAAGCCAGATAGTTAATTAACCATCACCAAATAACCTCTGTGAAAGAGACCTCACTTAGAAAAAAATATTTACTGGATAGAAAAAATTTTACAGTTACTTCTGAAATCTTTGAAGATAGGACATTATTTGACCTAAAATTGCTTTGTTGAAATAATTTAGCCTGGATCTCTTTTATGCAGAATTAAATAAGGGAAATTTTCAAGACTGATGTACAATTCTAATAGTTTTTTTTTTTTTTTTTTTAAGGTGGGGAGGTTTCTGGAGGTTTAACCCAGAGACACTTTACCACTGACCTACATCCCCAGCCCTTTTTAAAAAAATATTTATTTATTTATTGAGTCAGGGCCTCACTGAGTTGCTTAGGGCTCTGCTAAGTTGCTGAGGCTGACCTAGAACTTGCGATCCTCCTGCCTCAGCCTCCCGGGCTGAGGGTATTACAGGCATGTGCCACCACACCCAGCCAATTTTAGTAGTTTTTAACTAGGAGAATTAAGTAATAAGGAAAAGTAACACCATCAGATTCGAAGGGATGATTGTCAGAGATAAGGTGAGTTCCTATTCAGATAGTAGAGGATTGCTTCAAGTTTGCCATCGGCTACACGCTCATCTTCACAGTGAATCTGTCATCTTTAAAAGGTACCTTGAGGAATTAGTGTGACCGCTTGTCTGAGATTCATGTGATCATTTACATATTGCTTCCCAGGAGCTTTGGCATTAAATGTTCCATTTATTGGAAATTATTAAGTCTAGTATATTTTAGAAACAAAAATTTAGCTTTTCACCATTTTGTATTTTTCTTAAAAAAACCCAAGCAGTGGTGCACTTGGAAATCTTAAGTGAGGCTAAAGACAAAGGGCAGCATCGGACAAACAGGACTTAGAGGAAGATGTTGAGCTGTGAATTTGGGGAGCTAATTAGCATACAGAGGTATAATAAAGAGGATCAACTTCTCTCTACACCAAGGCTGTTCTCAGTGATGAACTGTATTATCTGATTCAATCACTGTTCATTGTTTTATTTTTTTCAGAGCAAGTCTGAGAATACTATATTTTCAATTATGAACATTTTGATTACAGCTTCATTCTAACTAATTCACTCTGAACAGAACGCAATTATTATGGTGATTTACATACAATATGCTAAGTTAACACAGCTAATGAGTGAAAGCATGATATTCTTTCTATTCATTCCTGGAAAAATATTGTGCTAAGTATTCTTTGAAAGAAAAGATTACATTATTTAGCAGCATTTTATGTCTACCTACAAGTAGGTTCGGCATTGGGCCATTTTTCTCTATTATTAAAGTGAAATCTCTCACATTTTGGTGATCATGTGTCTCTCTCCCCTCCCCCTTGGGAGGGATGGGAAACAATTCTCAATTTAATTAGATATGGTGCTTTCTCCTTTCTGTATGTCTTTATTGGAGGAAAGATTCTGTTATTTTCTAATTTTGGAGGATGGTTAACACCTTAAACATTACTAATTACTGCAGTTTATTTTATGTGTGTTGCAATAGTGCAGTTAGTTAATTATAGCCTTCTCATTAGCACCATGAAGAGAATAATGAATTAACACATTCCTTTGATCCAAGGGACATCTAAGTTTATCTTCTGAGAATAAAAGTGTTATTGTGTTACCAAAGAAAGTCACTATAATTTTCCCAAGAAACAACTTGGTTGGAATTCTCCAGCACTGGTTTGGGAAGCCTGATGAATGAAGGGGATTGATCACAAACAAGAGAGTAGAGCACCGGTTGCCAGGCAACCCAACATTATTCTGCAATTTCTTCTGGTGTATTTATCCAGTAAACTAGAAAATTCTGTTTTGTTAACGAATGTTTTTAGTCAGTGCACAAATAGACCATAACTAATTGAGATTTTATGTATTGCGGATTAAAAACTGAGCCTTTTTAACTTCCCATTGTGTTTAGATAATAAAAATACAAAGAGGCATATTCTGTATTCATCTTGAAAAATTTTCTGTAAACAGTGTCAATTTTTTTTTCATGTAATCCATTCCTGCCCCCGAGAGTACAACTTGGATATCTCTTTGAGAGTGTATTAGGAGCATTTGCCTGTGTTTATAAAAATAATTTCAGTAAGAATCAAAGCTAGAGTCCAAGGGGAGATGGATTCACACTCATAGTTTGCCACACTTTGGTAAATTCGGGGTGCATGTGAATATTCAGTTCAAATGATGTTGCCAGATAATGACAGCAATAATAAACACCAAGTTTGGTAAATGTATATGTGTATGCTCTGTGCTTTGAGCAGAGTGTCTTCCTGGTGGTCTTAGCACATTATCCCTAGTAATATTTGGGTGCATGTTATTTGCTCTGTCGTTGCAGAAGTAGACATTCCCCAGAGCTCTGCCTTAAATCCAGGGACAGCAGTCAGACCACTTTCATATACAGTCTATGAATTTTAGTGTGCAACACAATTTTGTTCTCAGATCATAGACTCTTGGAGGGCACACATTGTTCTATTTTATGGGTCTCATAAACCCTTACAGTGTCTGGCACAGTGGGATGCCACTGGTATGATGGTTAAATGCACTGACCGTATAGTTAGGCTTCCAAGACTCAGTGCCCATGTTTGTGGACTTGTAGATATGTGGCCATGACTGTCATGTTGACCGCAGACTGATTTCTTTCATGGAAACAGTAATAGCATCCATACCTAGCTCATGTGTTGTTCTCATGAGCATTGTATGGGGCAATCTGTGCAGACAGCTTAGTAGCACTTACTAAGTGCTCAATAAATTCTGGATTTTTATTATAATCACAATTACCTTTTCCTACCTTCCCAGTGCATGGAGTGTGCTTGTGCATCACTGTGTGTGCATAAATAAATATGAGTTGTGATCAACCCTACCACCAAATGGAATACTGTTCCTTCCTGCTAATGTGCATAGATGAATACTGATTGTTTCGCATGTCAGAAAGATTGTGTGAGCAGGAATTCTGGAGCTTGTCTGAAACTTAATTCACCTAGAGAGGTTTAGCAACCCAGACCAGTTCATTTAGAGGCATCTGGACTTTTAAAGCTTTTATTGAGACTTTTACCATTCAGCCAAGAAGGACAAGACCTGCCTCTTATTTGAGTGTCTCTTCCATGAGATCCTGTGGGCCTAAGGCATTAACTCATGGTTACCTGGAATTTAGCTGGAAAAGAAAAGTATAGGAAAACCTCTGAGTCTCACAACTAATTTTTTGGGGGGGCTTAAGTAGTACTTTATTCTCTGATGATCTCAAAAGTTCTTTCATTTCCTGTGTGTAGTTTCATTTTTCCAACCAGACATCTCTGTGAAGATGGTAGGGAAAAAAAAGACATTAAACTGATTTTGCAGATGTGTAATGTGTAAGCCATGTTGAAATTGAATGATTTCACTAGATTCATATTAGAACAGGCCCAGCTACCCACATTCCTATAACTTTGGACTCATGAATGTTTCTGTTTTACCCAGAGATTTCCAATAAGGGAGGGAGAGTTGGGTTGTTTTGGAGTTCATTGTGTAAGCAAAAGGTGCATAGGTGAGAATTTCAATGTCTTTGTTATATTGGTGTAGGGTAAAGAAACACCTTTTTTTTCTTTCTTTTTTCTTTTTCCTGAAGGAAAGGAACTGTGTTCCAAACCAATGTCCCTTGGACTGAGCTCAAATTGATTATATACTTGGTTGATGCAAAGAATGTTTGAGAAAAAAAATTTGGCCAAAGTGTAAAAAAACAGAAGATCCTGATAAGTCACATTTCTGGCTTATCTTGAGCCCTCAAACGTCTGCAGCTCCACCTGAGAGTGTCCAGGTGGAGTGAGCCATTGGTCAGAAGTGAGTGGCATGTCCCTTTGGTGGCCTGGAAGAGCTCACAGTGTGCATCCTCTCTGGGTCAAACCTTGCCTTCGGGTGCCTTCTCTTTCGTCCTTACTGGTGCGTGGGTCATCGTCCAACAGGTCAGTTTTAGGGAGTTTTAAGAAGGGAGCCACTTCTTTTTTAGCAAGGCAAACCAACATGGATTTCGAAGACAGCCTTGGAGCCTCCTCCTCGCCCTTCATCCTAAGGGACAGTGGGAGGTGGAGGTGAGAGCTGCTGCTCTGGGGAAGGGCTGCCAGGCAGGTCCTGTGGCTTTTGAAAGAGGAGCAGTGCTCCCGCCTGATCACCAGACAAAGCCACCTTCCTGCCCCAGGACGGCTGCTTCTCCTTCAGGATGGCTTAGAAAGCCTATTAGTGGGCGAGAGAATGTGGCTTCAGTGGTCCGCAAGGTCAGTTCTCCCTGAGCCCAGCAGCGTGGAATCTGGAAGTTTCAGGAAGCAGACCCTGCACACCACAAAGGCTTCCAATATGGAATGGAAGTAAGGAAGGGCAGAGCTCAAGTTACGCAAAACTGTGCAAAAGAGAGAGTCACTATGTTTTCATTCAGGGTCTTCTTGACCCCCCCTTTCCTTTGTCCTTCCTTCCTTTCTTTTCCTTTCTTCCCTTTCGTTGTCCCCCGAATGGGTATGCTCATGAACAGAGGTGGGTTTTAGCTGTAGCCCCCCCCCACACACACACCAATTTTCAAAGCAGATTGCCCATCCCTTTACTCTGTGTTCCAAGATGAGAGGCAATTCACCAGAGAAGCCTGGAAAAAGGCAGCTTCTATGGTAACAGGTTTGCATTTGGAGCAGACGTTCCTCCCTCACAAAAACCTTTCTCTGTAAGGGGCCAGTGATTCTCATGCAAGGGATTGCAGGTGTCTTGCCTGGGAAGGGAACGCTCAGATGACAGCCTGGCAGGGGAATGTCACAGTGACCTGTGTATTTGGATCTCTGGAGGGGGTGGGGGAGGGTTCCTCTTCTTTAACATATTTGTGCAAGGGAAAAGGATGAGAAAATAGGTCAGGGAAGCCCTTTTAGAATACTGAAGTGAGGAATGTATGTTTCCAAAGGCAAGGGGATATATTCCCCCACATGATAGGACAGGAGTGGCAGTTTCCGATGATCTGATGCTATTAGGGTTTATTGTGAATACAGTTTGTCATTGTGTGGAAGATCTTTGCTGTAGAATGTAAAGAGATATCATCTCATTGTAGGATGTCTTAAATATTGATGCATTCAAATGAAATAAATCATTTCATGTGAAAAAAAAAGGTTTAAGAGAAGATAAATATTTTCGAAGACTCTAACACTGGAGGCTGCATTTCTATTACCCATGGATATATCTTTTATTTTTAGTTGATTAAAAAAAAGAAATGACAGCAGAATGCATTACAATTCTTATTACACATTCGCAGCACAATTTTTCATATCTCTGGTTGTATATAAAGTATGTTGACGCCAATTCGTGTCTTCATACATGTACTTTGGATGATGATGTCCATCACATTCTGCCATATTTCTGATGAAACCCAGAGTATCACTTAGAATGATTCAAGCACTTGATGCTTCCCAGAGAACTGCCTCACATCATCCCAATTGACTTTTACAGCAGTGTGGTGAGTGAAAGTCTTGCAATCACATTTTATAGATGGAGAAACTGACCCAAGGTCAGACCCCTGGCCACGCAGTAGTGAGTAGCAGAATTACTGCTCAGGTATCTGACAGTGAATCTTTTTTTTTTTTTTTTTTTTTTTTTGCTGTTTTTCAAAGAAAATCCAGAGTTACTCTGTATCAAACCAAGGGCTGTAATGAGTCTGGGGAATATTGAGAATGTCAGCAGTCATTTTTCTGCTTTTTAACAAAGCGTCTTTATTGCTATGACACTCTTTATTTATTTGTTTATTTGTTTGTTTTGGTGCACATGGGTTCTATGATACATTGAAAAGGACTAGTCCTTGGGGTTTTCATTAAATAACTACGTTGTGTTAGTGATGGGACTAACACTGTGAAGGTGCATGTTTTCAAAAGCCACCGTTTCTCATTTTTCAAGTGTGACCAGCTGCTTTGCAATCTCCATATCAGCGACTGGGAGAAGGTACCCTCATCATCATGTCCATTGTAAGCTGGGAGGTGCCCATGTGCAAGGGCCCTTGTCCAAGCTTACACAGCATGGCTTGTGAGTGACAGAGGTGGGGCTCAGGCTCAAAAGCAGGAGAGCCCCAGTCCTGGCTGTCACTGCCTCTCTGAGCCAGCTTTGAATCGGTCACACTCTTTCAACATCCTTTCTCCTCTCTCTTGGGTGTTCATTACTTTCTTTCTAATTTTTTATTCTTTTTAGTCATACATGACAGTAGAATGTATTTTGACATAACAGGCATATATGAAGTGTAGCTTCCCATTGTCAGTCTTTCTTTTGGTTCTGGGGATTGAACTCAGGGGCACCTGACCACTGAGCCACATCCCCAGCCCTATTCAATCTTTTATTTAAAGACAGGGTCTCCCTGAGTTGCTTAGTGCCTTGCTAAGCTGGGTTTGAACTCACGATCCTCCTGCCTCAGTCTTCGGTGCCACTGGGATCCCAGGCATGCGCCATGGTGCCTGGATAACTTTTCATTCTTGATCTGGAGTTACACTGGTTGTGTGTTCATATATGCACATAGGAAAGTTATATCTGATCCATTCTACTTTCTTTCCTATTCCCTTCCTCCCTTCCTTCCCTTCATTCCCCTTTGTCTAATCCAATGAACATCCATTCTTATCCCCCTGCCTTGCCTCTGCCTTATTGTGTGTAAGCTTCTGCTTGCTAGAGAGGACATTTGGCCTTTTTTAGGACTGGCTTATTTTACTTAACATGGTAGTCTGCAATTCCATCCATTTACCACAAAATGCCCTAATTTCTTTCTCTCTATTCCATTGTGTATATTTACCACATTTTCTGTATCCATTCATCTGTCGAGGGCCACAAAGGCTGGTACCACAGTTTAGCTATTGTGAATTGAGCTGCTACAAACTTTGATGTGGCTATGTCACTGTAGTATGCTTTATTTTTTTTTTAAAGTTTTGGGGTATAAATAGAGGAGTGGGATAACTGGGTCAAAGGGTAGTTCCATTCCAAGTTTTCTTAGGAATCTCCATACTGCTTTCCAGAGTGCTTGCATCAATTTGCTGTCCCACCAGCAATATATGAGTGTACCCCCACCCCTCATCCTCACCAACATTTATTGTTACTTGTATTCTTGATAATTGCGATTCTGACTGGAGTGAGATGAAATATCAGTGTAGTTTTAATTTGCATTTCTCTCATATATTTGTTGACCAATCATATTTCTTCTTTGGTGAAGTGTCTGTTTAGTTCTTTTGTTGGGCATTCATTTTTGAAATATGCAATGCCTATCAATGTTCCAACTACCATCTTCTCCATGGACTAGCTCTCTTGCCTGTAGTTCGTGCACACTTAGCTGTCCTGTGTGCACTTATCCTAGGTAAACACGAGGAAAGTAGATATCAGGGAGACATTTGAAGGCATTGCATGATACTTTAATTCTATCCTAGGAATTGTGACATTTGAAATGAGGTTTTAATATCCTCAAAGCGATGGATTAATAGCCAAGTGTCTCTCATGTGGGAGACACATTGGCAGAGGGGGACATTTGTGTCCTCCCTGAAATCTTGTCATCTGAGCATCTGTTGCTCTGAATGTTCTTATTCCAGGCCCTGGGCACCAGTATATGTAAAAATCAACCTTTTTCTTCTCCAGAGCTTTTTGCTTGACATCATTGCCATTCCTGTTTTCTTGGCAAAAATATTTCTGATGCTCTATAATATCAATATGCATAGAGTCCCCTCACATCTTCAATTTATATGTAACCAATTGAATTACATGGTTGGCATTTCTACAAAAAGGGAGTATCTGCTACTCGGGGTGAACACAGAAATAGTTGGCGTTGGCAGATGCCATATCCCAGCGCTGCTATTCTTGAAAATGACAGGACCATGATGATGACCCTTTCTTTATCATGAGGCTTAAGAGGAAGTACAATTCTTTTCCAGGTATAGTCAATGTATCTGGGAGTTTTGAGTGGATTTTGATTTTTTTAGTCTGGAAACCAATATTAATTAATTATGCATGATATAAAAAGCATTCCCAACCTCTGAGTGACTCCAAAAGGCTCTTTTTTGTACCATACACAGCGACATGTTTGCTTCCTTTTTGGATGAGATAGGAGATGCCATTTTCTTGGATTATATTTGGGGGAGTTTGGGGATAGGGCTTTTGTTTGATCCCTATCTGCTTTCCTGGAGTAGAGAGCTCTTGACTTCACAAATGCACATATATTTTTGTGAGTGTATGTGTGTGTATGTTGTGAAGGACTTTCTAAATTTGTTCTGTAAGTGCTTCTGGAGACAATAGAGAATTCATTCATTAGATGAAAATGTAAAAGATGTGAAGAATATTGAATGCATTGCCCAGTGGTATGAATCTGAAGCATTGACCACAAGAATAGTCAAACAGACACATGAAAATAATAATTTTAGCATGTATAGCCTGCAGCTGCAAGGATAATGGACTATTTGGAGTTATTTGTTATTGTTCACTGATAAAAGACATACTATTTTCAGTAAAGATCTGAGCTAATGGATAAAAATAGAAAGCCCAAATAAAAATGTTTAAATTTGACTTTGATTCCATTTCACACTGTGACACACCCTCTGGAAATTCTCAGAGGAGCTGGATTTCAGAGGGTCTCCACAGTCTTGTCTTTTCTATGCATACCAGTTTCTGCATGTAATTGATTTGGTCTGAATAGATTTTGAGCCCAATTGATTTGCTTGGAGTGATACGAAGGGACCAGCCCTGAGCAATTTAGGTGTAACTTGTGTGTGCTTCTGGGAGCACAAATTCAAATAAATTGAGTCTGACCTTAACCACTGTCCACACAAAAAGTGGGCTGGCTCTCATCAGAGTGAGTGCCCATTTATTTTTGTACAAAAATTGATATGAGTTGTTTAAATTTGAAATTGACCCCTGCACACAAACCTGCTGAAAAAAAAAAAAAAGAAACAACTCTCTTCTATTTTCCTGTTACTCTGGCTGTAAACCAAGGATGGGAACATTGGTGGTAACGGCCTTACCGGTGGCAGAGGCAGGATTAATGAGCTAATATTTGTGAAGTGCTCTGAAGATAAAGATGCCAGCTATTATTATTACTAATAAACCATTTTTTTCTGTTGTAAATTTGGACAGCAGCCATTAAAAACCCATTACTGTATTTAACAGTAAAACAATCTGCTATAGCCTGGTATTTACTGCCTCAATTAAGCATGCACTTCACTTCCGTGGTCCCTCCAAAAATCAGAGCTGGTGGGGACAGGCAGAAAGGTGGGTGGCATCCCTTCCAAGTGCGTTTGGAGTGTGAGCTGGGTCTCTTGATTATCTCTGAAGGGAGCTAGGTGTTCTCTGCAAGGGGAGACTAATTTGGCTGTACTTCCGACTCTGTGGTTTCTGAGTGGAATGGTCTACTAGCTTTATTCAACCAGGTTTCATTATAGTGTATAACCTTTGAAGGTGGCATCGCATTATTGCATTATCTTTTTGGTTGTTTGATGGTGGAAGCAGGAATGAAATGGATTCATTTGGGTGGTTGCATATGGATTTGTTCTGGGGTAAGGAATGGATGTACGTCATTCTCTATTCACTTGTAAAACCAGAGGAGAAAACTGAAATAATTATATATCTAACTCCAGTCTACCAAAATATTAAAGAAATTAAAATTGGAGGCTTGAATTACATAGACTGATTTTTATTAGCAAATGATAGTAATTAACATATAGTGTCAATCCCTTCGATGTTAATTTATTTTGATCCAGGTAGACGCCCTCAAATACAGGATGATACAGGGTCCTGTGAATATTTCACACATGTTGCCAAAATAATGATCGTGTTCCTCCGAAGCTATTTTACTGCAGCAAATAAATATAGAAAAGATGAGATAAATCAGTGACAACAGTAATGACCGGTCCCCAGGTTAAGTCCTCAGCCAGCATCTAGAATTTGAAGCAAAGAGGCATCTCGTTGCCACCTGGATCTCTGCACAAATTCCCTGAAGCACAAACATTTCATTTATGGAAACATCTTCCTCGGTCAGTCCCTGCTTAATCTTTACTTAGAAACATTCTCACAAACACAATTGTCTTTTATTTTTGTGGAAGACAGAGCTGGAGGTGAAAGCCGAGGAGAGGACTTATTACTGATTCCTTCACAGGCCAAAGAAGTCACCGCCAATGTGTTCTCATCAGAGAAGAGGGATTAAAAAGACAAGGAAAAGACAACTCAGAAATTGGAAAGACTTTATGAGTAGCCCCGAATCATGTACAAATGATAAAATTGTTTGAAATAAAAGAAAATTTGGTATACCACTAGATATTCCAGGAGTAGAGATCATTTATCTAAAAATTGTGTGGAAAACCCACTTGCCTAGGGATCGAGTGGTTGAACTAGGTTAAATGCAAATCACCATCAAAGCACTGAACCTTATTAGGGTCTGTAAACAAGTCAGGATGGCGCCTGGCATTTTGCCAGAGGGAGTGGTTTGTGAAGTAACACCAACAAGCCATTAAGTGTAGAGATTCCTTATTGGTTGACTGCTGTATCTAGTTTATGTTAATTAAGATAAGCTGTGTGGAATGTATATATACCCCTCCTGTCCTACAATAAACGGCTCCCACTCCTGCTGTATCAATGCACGCAAGTTGCTCGTCACCCCCCGGTTATTTTGCTGCAGCCAGACTGCAACAGAACCTTTCTCAGATTTTAGAATCAACACATTAATAACTAGCCAAGGCAGCTGCTGCCATTTACAATAGAGTTTTTGGACTTCCCAGTGGAGGTATCCCAGAGGAGGACTTTTTATTACTGTCACTTGGGGCTCTGTCAATACTGCACCCATGTGTTAACTTTCAAAGGTGAGCTCAGGCTATCTTCATCATTCGTTTCGATGAATTTTGTTTGGGGAATTCACCAGATGGCTTAAAACCATTCATAGGTCCAGTAGATACATATTTTGCATGTATGATCCTTGGGGTTATCGGTAAGGAATTAAACCAGCTTCTTGTTACTGCGAAGAAAAAAATACCTGAAAACTTATGTGTAGCTAAGAGGGCAAATGATAAGAAATCATTCTGAAATGTGACCTTGTGACAGTTTATGTAAAATGCAAAGGGATATGGTTCCATTTATCTATGGATACATCCACAAAATAACCCACGGGCTCAACAGTCGCTCCAAACAACACTGCTTTGTGGAAAAAGATGACTCTTTAGGTCAGGAGTTCAGACAGGGCTCAACTGGGTGACTTCTTCTGTCCCACCTGATAAGAGTGAGAGTCCTAGGGTTTGATCAGTGGATGGCTGGTGGCCCCATGCTGGCTTCACCTCTGGCACTGTGGGACCAAAGGCAGAGCCCTGAGAGATCCTTTTTTCCAAGTAACCTAAGGTTCTCACTGGTCTTCCTGGTGAGGTTGCTGAACTCTTTGCTTGATGACTCTTGTCCCCAAGAATCAAACCTGGATGTTTGACTGTCATCTTAAAGCCTAGTCCTGGGGAAGCTCACATGAAAGGGGGTCACTCAGCTGTCACCCTGCTGGAGGAATCGTGTAGATGGGGTAGAAAGACAAGGAAAGAGTAAGGAGTAAGTGGACAGAAGTATCAAATCCCTGCTACAGTTTGAATAAGTATCCCCCAGAGGGCCGTGTGTCCAGGGGGTGGCACTATTGGGAGGTATAAAGAGGGGCCTTAGAAAGAGGGATCTTGGAGGAGGACATTAAGTCTTTGAGATTGTGCCTTTGAAGGAGGATACTAGAACCCTCTGCCCCTCCTCTTTCTCTCTTTTTTTTTCCTTCCTGGCCAGGAGAAGTTTTGCCTCATGTTTTTACCATGACATGCTGCCTCCTTAGAGGCCTGAAACCATGACAGAGCCAATCATGAACTGGAGCCACTGAAGCCATGAGCCAAAATAAACTTCATCTTTTATAAGTTGATTATCTCAGGTGTTTTGTTATAGCAACAAAATGCTAACTCATACACCCTCTGTGATCAATATTTACTGAATTATTGAGTACAAAGGAAAACAAAAAGACATTGCAAGGAAAGCCCTCTTTTGCTGCCTTTAATCCCCCACTTTCTAAATATCTTATGCTTATTTGATCTTGAAAAGGAAGAGTGACAGGAGAGTGAATTTTGAATTGGGAAGCCTTAGATGCTCCTGTTTTATTTTTATTTTATTTTATTTTTTTCAGTTTTTGGTGTGTGTGGGGGGGCGCTAAGAATTAAACCCATGAAACCATGCACTTTACCACTGAGCTACACCACCAGCCTCCATGAGGTGCCCATGATTTTGTACAGAAAGAGATACTGGATGTGAGGGGAGAGAAAAGAGGCCTTGCCGTGGCTGGGAATGCTCTAGAGCATGGTTCTTAGTTGGAGGGGCAGGTCTGGTGCTATTTGCTCTGACCCCTTTGGGTATATCCATTGCTTGGAAGAGGCTTGGGCTCCTGAGAGCTAGCAAGACCTTTGCAGGGTCAGAAGAGCCACCCATGCTAAAGCCCACACATGGGGACCAAGGGAGTAACTGCTTAGATGGCTTGGGGAAGAAGGCTTGAGGAGGGGAGGTCACAGTGTCTGCATTCCCTGCTCTTCATCCACCATGGCCACAAATGAAAAAGGAAGCAGTTTTTGCCCTGGGTGAGGACATCACCCTGAGCTACACTGCGCTCCACCTGAGCTCTCAAAGCATCCTGTAGTGGAGAGGGGATAGTGGGTGGTGAGTGCCACATTATCCTTCCATCTCCCTGTTGTGTTGGAGAGTGTAGAAAAGAAGCCTGTCCAGAGTATAAAGCAGGGAGCTTTCCTGGACTCTTCCTCTCCAACTGTTCTTGGATTAGAGATGAGCTGCTGGCCTTTCTGACACCTGTCCTCCCATTGTCCCTGATTCTCTGTTTCTCAAATCTTGCCATCCACATTCTTCTAGGGCATCCTCTTTCTCACAGTGCTTATAATCCGAGAAAGCTATCATTCCTACGTCTCTAAAACTTTATTACACCTCCCGAAGAACACACACAGATGTCCCCCTGCAGTGGTGCCAGAAGCACTTATAGAAGATGGCAATATTTTTCCATATTAAAAACCCTACTTCAAGAGTCGAATGCAATATATGTAACCCTAAAATGTCATGTGACAGTGAATTTAATTCTGTATCAATAAATCTATAGATTGCTTTGGAATGAAAGTGACCACCTGTGAACATCATTGAATGAGATATCTGTAACAGCTAGCTATTTAAGCAAGGTAGCATCAGTCCTGCTCAGGAGTTTCCATGGTGTTAATACAACTAATACAACTAATAGGTATAACAGCAAAGCTGGAACCCAGGTTATCTGATTTTTAAATTTTTTTGTCAGAGTTTTTAAATTTTACTATTTTTGTCTTTTTTAATTTTTTATTTATATATGACAGCAGAATGAACTACAATTCTTATTACATATATAGAGCATAATTTTTCATATCTCTGGTTATATACAAAGTATATTCACATCAATTCATTTCCTCAAACCTGTACTTCAGATAATGATGATCATCACATTCCACCATCATTTATAACCCCAAGCCCCCACTTCCCCTCCAACCCCTCTGTCTTATCTAGAGTTTGTCTATTCCTCCCATGCTCCCTTTCCCAACCCCACTATGAGTCAGCCACCTTATATCAGAAAAAAACATTCATCATTTTTTTGGGGGGGCATTGGCTAACTTCACTTAGCACTATCCTCTCTAACTCCATCCATTTACCTGCAAATGCCATGATTTTATTCTCTTCTATTGCTGAGTAATATTCCATTGTGTAGATATGCCACTTTTTTTATCCATTCATTCACTGAAGGGCATCTAGGTTGGTTCCACAGTTTAGCTATTGTGAATTATGCTATGTCAGAAGTTATTTTAATGATAAATCTTCCAGCACCTGATAGAAGGTTGCCTTATTCAGGAAATGCAACTTTTCTGAACAGGTTTCATTTTTAGATGATATAATCTCAAGTCAAATAAATGTTAAATTCTGCTTTCTTCAATTTCAGAAAAAAAGAAATGCAAGAAATGGCAGAGGTGTGGTGGCAAGAATGACCTGTGAAGGGCGTGGGGTAGGAAGAGGAGTGGAAATAAAGCCAGAGACTTTCCACTGAACAGAATGGGCGGGGCTTGTAATGGCTAATTTGAATTGTCAACTTGATTGCATTAAGAGATACCCAGGAAGAAGAGGCTTCTGGGTGCATCAGTGAGGGTGTGTCTAGGAATGATTGGCATGTGGGATAGCCAACTGGAATGAAGACCCTCCCTAAGTATGGGCAGCACCATCCAACCCATGGGAGGTTTGAATGGAATAAAAACTGAAAGAATAAGGAAGCAGCACCAGATGCAGGCTGCATTCTTCTTGAAGGGATTCTTGATTGCTGCTGCAATCCCCTGAGGATATCAGACTCTCACTTCTTCACTCTTCCAAAGTGGACTCTGCCAGTGATTCTCCAGAAGCCTTTGGTCTTGGGCTAGGGTAGCACCATTGATCCCTCTTGTTCTGGGGCTTCAGCCTCTTGGACTGAGCAGCTGCTGGTTCCTCCAGCTCTGCAGCCTGCAGATGGCCACTGGGGACTCTCCAGCTTCTGGTCACTTAAGCCAACCTAATAAGTCCCCTTTCTATAATCATACCTCCTGTTGATTTGGTCTCTCTAGAGGACCTTGTCTAACACAGGGCTCCTGGATTAGAAGCAACCTCAATTTCTCCATAGTTTTCCTTTGATAAAAAGGAAAGTGTATTTTTACTCTAGCAGACATTACCTTTTGTGTGGTCTAGCTTTTAGCAATTTGCGATGTCTGTTCTCTCTGTCCCTTCATGACTTTTAAAGCGCCACAAAACCTACTTCAGCTTTCTCCTTGAACACACCGAGATTCATTTCTTCACCTGCCATTCTGGAAAATTCCTTCTTCATTCTTCAAATCATGGCACCACGCAACCCTCACTGGGTTTCTGCTTTTTATAGCCTGTCTTCTCCACCAAGGCCTGAATGTCACTGTTACAATCCCCTTTCTCGCTTGTCACTTTGGCTGGGATGTCACTGATTTCCTGTCTCTGCCTAGCTTTCTCTGGCTCTGCGGGCCAAGTCGCTGTCATGCCTGGCTTCCACATTCAGTGGGATTCGCACTTCATTATTCTCCTCTCTGCCCCCTGGACCCTTAGAAACTCTCTGTTCCCAGCCCCCTGCTTCTGTCCTCTCATGCAGATTTCCTGCTGTCCTTTCTCCCCAAATTGCAAGAATCTGTGGTCCTCTAGGCCCACATTCTCCTCTATTCCACGTCTTTGCCACCGGTGCCAACTCTTGGCGCCACCTGCTATCATTCACTTGGATTTCTAACTGGCTTGTTAAGCAGAAAAACTCATTGACTTAAAATGCAAGCTTCATTTTGTTACTGTAAATGGAGCAGCAGTGTCAAAGGTAAAGGATGGAAAGGTATTGTAAACATTCAGATGGTAAAAGGGGCCCGGGGTCATTAACTCCTTGCTAGGAACACTTGACTGCTGTAGATGCCAGCCCTGAGCCCTACTCTGTCTTTACAAAGTGAGGTAATTGTAGAGTTGAAGTGCTGGTATTGATGTATTGGAATCTGCCTGAGAATTTCAGTATTCTCTCATCAGAGAATGAAAAGAGATTTCATAGGGAATGCCAGTCCCCTGGCTCACTTGCATCCTGCCCAGAGCCCATCCTGAGGTCATTTCAGGGCAGCTGGTCCTGCTCACAGAGATGTGACCTGGAAGGAGGGCAAATCACTTACAAGAAAAATTGATCAAGCCTGGTGCAGTGGCACATGCATGTAATCCCAGTGGCTCAGGAGGCTGAGGCAGGAGGATTTCAAGTTCAAAGCCAGCCTTAGTAAATTATTGAGGCCCTAAGCAACTCAGTGAGACCCAGCCTCTAAATAGAATATAAGAAAATATGGGCTGGGGATGTGGCTCAGTGATTAAGCACCCCTGGGTTCAATCCCTGGTATAAAAAAAAGAAAGAAAGAAAGAAAGAAAAATTCACCACTCTGCTCTGCACCCCATTTTCCTGCCTTTACCCCTCTATATTGAATCATTAAATGAAAACCTGTGATGTTCCTGCTGTATGAAAATCACTGGGCTGAGTAGATAAACTCAGTTGGCCTGAA
Organism: Ictidomys tridecemlineatus; assembly: GCF_052094955.1. Classification (NCBI taxonomy): domain Eukaryota; kingdom Metazoa; phylum Chordata; class Mammalia; order Rodentia; family Sciuridae; genus Ictidomys; species Ictidomys tridecemlineatus. Next base: position 67,546,847 of record NC_135478.1, on the reverse strand, counting down.
GATACTAAAAGTCAGTGCTTAATATATGTTCAGAAAAATATCACCAGTATGAACGTTTATGCATTTTCTGGGTTCAGCACCCCAAATGTTATGCATCTCCAGCGTAGTGAAAGAGCTGGGAAATGAACTCCAGTATAACCCAAAACAGGGGGTGACAAATACCATAGGGAGGTCTAGCTGAAATGTTATGGTGGTCGGACTAGAGAAGGGTTCTGTCTGTCAAAGAGGAGTCCACTATGATGAGGAGCAAAGGAAGAGGAATTCCATGGTGATGACCCTCTCCCGGAAGCAAAAGAAGTGTCCAAGCCCTATTTAGTGAACACTTAGTTTTCAGCAGTATTTATCCCAGTGTGATCTGGTGCTATTTGAGAAAACCTGATGTGATGAAATGTGGTTTAAAGTTCATTCAATCAAGAGCCCTCCCCCCCTCTCTCTTTCTTTGTGCCCGGGATTTAACTCAGGGGCACTCAACCACTGAGCCATCTCCCCAGCCCTATTTTGTATTTTATTTTTAGAGACAGGGTCTCACTGAGTTGTTTGGTGCCTTGCTTTTGCTGAGGCTGGCTTTGAACTTGTGATGGTACTGCCTCAGACTTCTGATTCACTGGGATTACAGGTGTGCACCCCCAAGCCCAGTTAAAGCCCTCTTTCTCATTTAGAGTCAGGGTGGAGAAAGCAGGATGTAGGTGGGAGAAGGTGTGAGATGGGTCCCTTCAGGGCATCTGTCTGAGGGTCTTCTTCATACTTGCTTGGTTGGTCGAGGAGAGGTTGGGGTGTCTATCTCTACACATCTTAGAGATGTTTGGCTCCCATGATGACTTAAATGCTTCCCAATTCTAAGATGACCAAAGAGTCAGCTGCTCATGGCACAAAATGCAGCACCTGCTTTATTTATTTAGATGGGTTAAGTTCACCTCTGCATTAGGAGGTCTAGCTAACTCTATGCTATCTAGTTTCCTCTGGGGCCTGGTTCTCAGAGCTGGAAAAGGCGATTTCTGTGGTTATTCTTCATATGTATTTCACATGTGCAATGCAAAATAATAATAATACCAAGGACCTCAGTTATTAGGGTCTCAGTATGAAATGTCAAGGACACTAACTCTCCTTTATATCTGTACCCTCTTTCTACCTTTTCCAAGTGAAATTATTTTGCACCATTTTCTGAGAGGCTTGGATGGTATGTGCTACGTTATTATTTCCTTATTGATATTGGAATCGTTTTCTAATGATTAATAACTGGGAAATGATTAGGAATGAGCTAGAGTCTTTTTTAGACATTGCATTTTAATACAATTTACAACTATAAGCCATTGGCTTCTTTTAAACAGTTACAAACATGAATATCAGTGTCGATTAGGAATGGGTTTCTTAACTTCGGACAGCTCTTAAATGACATATCCATTTGTAAGAGTGCTGTGGCTTTCTCATTTATACCTAGAAATACAGAAAATCTAACTTATTCAAAGTTTATTAGATGAAGTACTTGTGTTTTTGAAGTTTTAAAAGCAGTAGCTACAGTGATGTGAAATATTCTAACTACACCTACTAGAATGACTCCTTACAAAGATTAATTATGTGCAGCTAATAAGAAAACAGTAACAAGGTGGAATTTAGAAACTAAAGAATTGAGAATTTAAACACATGGTGCAGGGAATGTTCATGCACACACATATAGCTGCCTTTTTTGTTGTTGTTGTTGAAAATCCACATTAGAGCACTTGTGTTGAATTATGTCTCTTAGGCCATGCTTTATCATAAGGCTTTCATCAACAAAGTGAAAATCTCTTAAAATTGTCATGGATTTACTGTATGTTTATTAGTATCCCAAGTGGCATCTCTTTCTTGACCACATGCTAGGTGATTAATTATACAATGATTCTGTGCATTAAGGGATCTCTCTCAAAAGCTTTTCAGCTTTTGAACAAATGAATGTTGCTGTCTCTTAAAGGATTCAAGGATGACATTGACTTCTGAGTTTGCCATTTTATGAGTAACTAAAGAGAAGAATGTATTGATCAACTCTGATATTAAATGTCTCAGACTTTAGAACAGTATAACAAGTATTTTAAAAGCTTTTCTCGTCTTTGTTCTACCACTTCATATTAAGATGCTGAGTATAATATAGAAGTACATATGGAATATAAATATTATGTGAGCATATTATACAATTATGTATAATTGGGCTTCCTCAAGTAATCTTTTTAACATACTTTTATTATACATACTATATACTATTATTATAGAAATGATTATTTCTGCTTAAAGGTGATTTATGGTTGGGAAATGCAGATATATTATGTGTAAAATTAAATATTTTTCTAAAAAAGTATAACATCAGATGTTCATGAATTTCGGAAATAAAAATACATAATGCCTAGCTAGTTCCTAAGAGGTAGGCTATATCTTCTGTTTGTCAAAGTATTTACTCTGAATTGTTGGTGGAGCTAACTTTTACTGAGGTTTCTCTGTTGCCAGGTACTTTATTACCAAGGTTGCCATCAGAACCGGGAATGACATTACTCACTATCAGGATTGAGAAAATTGGTCTGAAAGACACTGGACAGTGCATCGATCCCTATATTACAGTTAGTATAAAGGGTAAATAACTGGCAAATTGCATTATGTTTTTTCTCATATGGGACAAAGTTTTTGACAGGGGATGGTCTTGTATATGTGACAACTTACTTTAATGCATTCTATAATGAGGCAAAATCCTAGAAGAGATCATAACAGAACATAGTTCGAAAGACTTACAAAAAATATTTCCTACTTATACACTCACTTTTGCTTTTGAGTTTGTATAGATTTTTGCTCTTCAGATTCCATCTAATGTGCAGACTAAACATACACATTGTCCTTAACAGCAGCTACAGTCTTCAGGATATAGATTAACAATAGCACCCCTCACCTTCTCCTATCCAGTCTATATTCATTTCTCTCCACAAAGCCCCATTTCCTATTTTCCCATCTCTCCTGCTTCAGCCCCTTCTTCTTCCTGTGCTACTGAGGTATCTACTTAGGTGAATCCTACAGAGGCAGATGAAAATCAGGGGACAGGGAAGTAGGGTGCAACCATAACATCCATGCCCTGAAAGCAATCCCGTGGGATGATGATGTGATTAAGGAATAAATTATACCATTTTACAGAAATAACTATAGTTAGTACAAACGGCTTATTTTAATCTGTAGTTTTGCACCAAAGGAACAGATCGGTGCTGAAATTAAATGGAGGAACTTTTATCAATTGCAGAAATAAAGTCAGATCCATGGGTTCATTAGTGCTAATTAAAAGAAAAATATGACCACAAAGAAAAACATTTATTTAAAGAACATAATCCACAGTACTAATACTGGTACACTTTTAAATTCCGAGGTTACCAGTTATCAAATATATAGTGTACCAGAAAATATTTACATTGTTTGATAGGCCATTTATAAAACTGCATACTCATTGAGAAAGTATACTTAAAACACAAAAATATTTAATGATGTTGTAAATGTTAAATTACCTTTGCATATGTTATACTGAAATATTTTTATGTAAATATTTTTTTAATTATTAAATGTACTAAATTGTTTTTTGAGCTTTTTGAGACACATAAATGAATAACACATAAACACTGAGGAGTTATTAAATGAGTCCATGTTGAATTTGACTAAACTGAGATTTTTAAACCCGGAAAATTAAAACTATATATAACGTGCCATCTGGTTGTTGTAAATTCAGGGTATGTTGTAAACAGTATAACCAGAATTTAGATAATATATATGAAAAATTATTCATTAACCAAAGGGTTTTTGTTGGCTGTTCTCATCCATTTTTGGTTCTTAACAGGGAAATTATGATAAGGTTAGGTTTAAAGGCTTTTCTAAATAAGTCATATACTTGATCAAAGTTAGAAATTGGTGGCAGAGCTCCATTGTGGCAAATTATATACTCCAGATTTTTTTTGGCATAGAAATATATAGTGGGATATTCCCTATGAAAAAAAAAACATGTTTGTTCTTTTTACCACTTCACTATGAAGATCAAGTTTTGTCCACTTGGCCATGTAAAGGCTTCCTACCACTTCACTATGAAGATCAAGTTTTGTCCACTTGGGCCATGTAAAGGCTTCCTTGTCCCCTTCATGAGGTCTCCTATCCAGTCTATATTCACTTATCTCCACATACCCCATGAACTTTAACAACTCTCACATACTTGCTCACACCAAATAGGAATCTCTTAGCCTGAGAATCTCCTCTCAGCTCTTTCCATGCCTCTTTAGGAACTGTAACCTTTGCAGTTTCTATATTTTCCGTCTGTATATATGAATGCTCATAAGCAGAAACTTAATTGTTTCTCCAGATCTGAATGACATAGATTTAACTCCTGTGCAAGATACTCCTGTGGCTTCAAGAAAAGAAGATACATATGTTCATTTTAATGTGGACATTGAGCTCCAGAAGCATATTGAAAAATTAACCAAAGGTTTGTAATTATCAGTTACTGACTTCTTAAGGACACAGTACTTATCTGGGTTTGTGTTCATAGTATACTTAACACAAGATCTTATGTCACATAGTTATGAATATTGACTTAAAGTCAAATCAAAATTTTTTTAAAATATGAGAATTAGCAGTTGCATTATCTAGTTGTGTAATAAATGTGGTTAAATATTATTTGATAGGGAAGTTTTTCTCATAATACAGAGTTAAGGAAGCAGGTTCCCTAATAATTACCTTAAGTCCTTTTAGGAACCTAATGATTACTTTCTAACAGTTAAAGAATTATTTTTTTTTCTTTCAATAAGATGCATTGGGTAAAAAGATACTATAACTGGCAGTTAGTTTGTAAGAATATGGAAAGGACAATCTGGGCGTGGTTTCAGGAGGGAGAGAAATGATATAAGGTAGAATTTTTTTTAAAGGAACTCTTAAATTTCTATTCTATCTAATACAGGTGCTTATTGAAACCATTTCTATAGGTACTGCTGATACTTAAGTAACTTCTGTTTTTCTTGTGGTATTTAATATTTTATATTCTTTGGTAGTTTATGATTCTACCTGTGTACATAACTTACATTCTTGCTATACATTTTTGTTGTACTTTGTAGAATTAAATGATATGGAGAAATGTCACTCAGACATGCTAGTACCAGAGCTTGGAGTGACAGCCACAGTGAGTTATCAACAGTTGTGTCATCAGACTGTTTGACACATGTTACTTTGTAAAATCATAGGCTTCTGGTGACACATAAGAAATGTGTGGTCTCTGGCTTATGTTGTTTGTTTTAATTCCTTAGGTGCAGCTATCTTCTTTGAATTCAAACACTACAAGCCTAAAAAAGGTTTACCAGCATCAAGTGTTTTGCTTTCATGGAGATGGATGAGATTAAACCTGGGCCAACTGTAATAGAACTGTAAGTGATATACATATAGGATTCATACTGTTCTAATGGTTACTAGTTCATGTTTCTTCTTAGTCCCTCTTATCGAGAATGTAACATTGGAGTAGATCAATCATCAAAGTATTTTAAATCTATTGTGGTTACAGATACAAGAAACCCACTGACTTTAAAAGAAATTGCAGTTATTGACCAAGAAACCACTTTATCTTCATCTACATCAAACTTTGCACAAGGAATGATTCTGACATGAGTAATGTGGAATTTCTGTGAATTTTACCACTCAGTAGAAACCATCATAGCTCTGTGTAGCATATTCATCCTTCAGGAGGCAGGAAGTGAACCATATCTATAGGCCAGTGAGTCCATTGCAAAGCTGTACCACAGAACTAAAGTCCAGCACCTCATTGTTATGACTCCTTTAGATACAGATTTATTGTAGATTTTGAAACTTGTTTTTACTTTTCTATTAATTGTGCAATTAATAGTCTGTTTCCTAATTTACCACTGTTCCTACCCTGCTTCCTGGAACAATATTGCTGTGGTAGGTATGCTCATCTTCAAACTTAATACAGCAATAAGAATGTGCTAGAGTTTACACATTTGCTCACTTTTGCTCCAATATGGTCTTTTGATTTGAATTAACTTCAAACTTTTGAATTGAAGTGGGTAGGATAGTACTAGATTGCTTTGAAAGGAAATTGGATCAGTTATGGTCTGTCTTTTAGGCTGTTCCTTAGAGCTGGCCTAAATTCACCCTCATCTGATAGTTCTACTTAGAAATAGTGTGCCTTGATCAGATCAATATCTTATATGGAAGTGTTCCCCAGATTGTAGCTGTGATTTTTTTCCAGATGACCAGATTGTTTTTCTGAAAGTGAGCATATTTTTAGTCATGTTGATTAGTTGTTCTATATCACATTGCTATTGTTTCTACGGTTAACATTAAATGATTCTAGGGTTAACATTAAAACTATCTCTCTCAGAATAATTACAAATTTTTGAGTGGGTTTACGTCGTCTAAATCATGTCATCTAAAAATAATTGAGTCAGATGCTAATGAGATACTGCAGGAACAACTGCTGTTTTTCTGACAACTGATTGTGAAACCTTAAAACCTGCATACCTTGTCTTTATAAAGTGATGAGTATGCAAAATTTGGAAAGATATTCTATTTTTTTAATATAGGTAGATACGACTGCCATTTATTTCCTATTTAGATATATTGACATTCATATGAAAATATGCAGGTTATTAGCCTATTATAATTTCACTATTTACATTACTTTTAACTTGATGAGACATAAATAAAACTGTCATAGTACACAAGGTGGATATTTGATACACAGAAAATAAAGATTTGTGAGGAGCTTTTTTGTGGGTTACATGTAGAACCCATGTATTTTAATATTCACTATTTTAAATGAACAATGCATGAAGGGAATGCAATACTTGACCTATTTTTAAACTAGTGTAAACCCTAATCATACCATCAATTTGCTTTTTAAAACGAATAACAGTTATTTTAGCCCTTGCACTTCAAGAGATCTAGTCTTTAATTTTTCAGTTGTCTGTTAGGTCAGTTTTGTTTACTAGATGAATGTTAATAAAACTATATGAGCCTGAAAGAATTCTCAACCAAATTTAGTCTTTTCTTTCATCTGGATTGGGTTAATTTCACAAGTGCAAAAATAGTTCAGTATACAGTAGTTCTAGGAAATGAAGAATTTGCCTTAATAAAATGTTCACTCAACCGAAACTCTGAGTAGTCAAAATTTCCAGACTGTAAACTTCTCAAGAGAAGGGCCTCATCTTCTCCATGTCATGTAAACTTTCCAAGGTGCTTGGCAGCACTCTACTCTGTACCCTGTGGAGTGCTCAGTACCTTTTTGTTTGATGTTACTGATGTTTGATGTTGCTCCCTTAAAATCTACTATTAAAATGTAGCAAAACTGATACATTGTTCTTTCTGTTTTCTCATACTATAAAATATGTATATCAAAGTGATAATTTAAAAAAAACAAACTTTTTTTGGTTGTAGATGGACACAGTACCTTTATATTTATATGTGGTGCTGAGGATCAAACCCAGTGCCTCACATGCAACCCCAGCCCCTCAAAGTGATAATTTATATGAAGAAATATTTAGCATCCTTCACATAAGAATGCTTTTTTTTTAACCTCGATTTATTTATGTGGTGCTGAGGATTAAACCCAAGGCCTTGCCTGTGCTAGGCAAGTACTCTACCACTGAGCCACAACCCCAGCTGCCACCAAAGAATGGGGTTATTTGAAAAAAAAGAGGATGCTTTATATGAATGTCTTTCATCAGCATTAAACAAACTTAAATTGAACATTGTCGTCAGCTTAGCTTTAATTCAGACCTGATTGACCAACCCCCCCCCAAAAAAAGGTGATTTTATCTTGAAGCAGTTAACACAAAGCAATCTGTATCTCACAAATTAGTTGTTTAAATTTACTTTCTAGTGTGGGAGGGGATGAGTCACTGGACAATAATTACAACTATAGCAGTAATACTTTCAGGTTGAAACACTACTGCTTCACAAATTAAATGATTTTAGTAACTAAACTGAAACACAATTTGCTGGAGAGGACTTCTAAAACTTTTGAGATACAAAAGTATAATTGAATCAGGGGACAGTATTCTCTACACAACCTGTATATTGGCAGATACCTTGGGCTTTGCTACAGAAGTGGTACAATCAGATGGATGTAAGGAGAGGCAACTATAGGTGGGTTCAGAACTGCTCAGATAAACTACGTAGAATGCATTATAACTTACTAATAGAATAAATACAAAAAAGGCTTTAGAGGGAAAACTACTGTTGCTTTGAATAAAATAATAAATCTGCCTTTCCTTGAAAATCTATCTTCCTAGCTGACATCACCTTTATTTAAATGCTATTTTAAAATTAGAAGTTTTAGTAACTTCAGCATTGCCTTGTGTCCTGTAGAGGTTGAAAGATACATTCAAAATTGGTGTTTGTGACTTAAATTTTATTTTACATGGTTAAAAATGGCATAAGCTATTATATGGTTTTCCTCTTACACACACAGCTGCTGCTTCTAATATTAAATGGAGGTTATGTAGATTGAATTCTTCCTAAAGGACTCAAATTCTTTTTATTCTGAGTTATCTTCAGTAGTTTAGAGATTTTGTTTCACACTGAAGCTTTTGCCCCTATTTTGAGAATACTTAGGGGACATAAAAAGAACAATGATATGTTATGTTCTAGGTTTTAACAATCCTATTACTTTCTAGAATTTAAAAGAATGGAAGAATATGGTCTAGCACTAAAAAAAAGTACTAGGCTTTTATAATTTTATTTAAATCTTAAACCTCTTAAAATGTACTGTTAAAATTGCCGTAATTAATATTACAGTTCTGGAGAGCTAGTTCTTAGAAACATTGTTTTAAAGACAGTAGTTACAGATTCAGGATTTGCTTTAATTGATTTTTAAATAAAATATATTTGAGTATCTATCAAAAAAAGAATTTAACTCAGCCCATATTTGCTGATTATAGACATTATAAGTTTATGAGTTTCATTCATTCTTAGAGGATTATACTTTTCTAATTTTTTTTATCATATTCCTTGAAAATCAGTGGCAAGGTATGGGAAAGAGAAGAGTGTGTTGTGTACATTTTTAAAAAGAAATTTCCTTATTTTATAGACACAACATACCACCTTATATTTTACTGTTATAATGCAATAATGGCAAAAGCAGTAGAACTTCAGGTCAAACAACTCTTGCTACTAATGTAAACTCATTCTCAGAAAACCATTCTCACATAGACAGTGGTTAGAAAAAAGTACAGGAATGTGCTACAAAAATAGAGCCACAAGACTTCTCACAAGTAAAAGAAATCCTCTATAGAAGTCCACAGTTGACCAAGGTCCAGCCTCCTTAACAGTGAGCAACAGGGAATATGCTGCCAAGTCACCATCTTCAGTTCTGAGAGTGAGTTTACATGCTTCCCCAATGGCACAAAGTCTCATGACGATCCAATGAATCAACAGACACTTGGGAAATATTAATAAACAATTTTTTATGAACTATTACAACAAAGAACTTCAGCAAGAAGGAAAATGAAGTTTATGATCTTTGAGTAAACATTTTTAGCGTAACAGTCTCTGCGACCAGATATTGAAAGAGAAAAAAATCAAGCTTATAAAACACCATTTCTCTGTTATCAACTGCAATACACTAAAAATAGGATAATGGAAATACATGTTCTTAAAGCATTTCCACAAGAAATGTCCATAATTATGACATTCTAAATCATTTAGCAATTGTATATGCTACATTAACTAAAACAAAGATATTCCTTATTGCACATTTTAAAATTGGAAGAATACTCTAGCTTAAGTGGGGATATTTAGGGGGAAAATATTTTGGCTCAAAATGTATACTGCGCCAAGGCAGCTTTATTCTAAAAACATAAATCTTTTAAAATAAACTTTTATATTTTGAAGCCAATAATCCTTTAACTCGATGAATAGTTCATAGTCCATTTTCTGACTAAGTGTCAGAGGTTAATTTTACAGGCCCTGTTTTAAGGCCTGTGAACATCCCTCACACCTGAGAATCAGGTGTAGGTGGAGCTTCATCTTTAAAGCCTGAAGGCATTAAGTCTTTTGCAGCAGGTGGTGGCCCATAGTCTTGGGGACCATGAGTTGGAGGTGGTAATGGGGCACCAGAAATGAAGTACTCTCTTGGGCCAAATGAGCCTAAAGGTCTAAATGGTGCTGGTGCAGGTTCTGGAAAAAAATCACGAGGGTCAAAAGGCAAATCCCGTTTTCCAGGTGAAACACCTGGTGCATATTCTCTGAAGCCTATTGGTGGATGAATACCAGGACCTGGAAAATAAAAAGGAAGTTATGTAAATACCCAGAAATTTCTGAACTAGGGTGATTTCAAGTATGTTGATATTATAGTCTTTAATTTCTCTCAAGCCTAGAACATCAACTGGTGAACATCCTGACTTGCCAGATGAGGCAAACTGAAATGGAACAAGTTTAGGTTATAGACTTTGGCCAACCAGCCATGAAGCAACATATTAAGGATTTAAATAAGGCTCTACCTAGCTCCAGGCTTGTCGTTTTTCTTTTCCTACTATATAATTGCAGAATTATTTCTATCTCACAAGAGCTCCATTTATATTTGGAAGTACTATATTACCATGAAAAGATGATAGATTATGAAATAAGAACTTTACTACATCAAAGAAATTTTGATAAAAGGAAATCCCACTATTTATTACTCTATCCATTAAAAATTCATGAAGTATTTCAGCATGGACTTTACACATGCCATCAGAATCAAGGTGCAGGCCCTCCAGGAAAAGGCCTTCCACAGCCACCTAATTAAATCAGCAACATTTATTAGATCACTGTTAAATCCTCCTCTTTAACACTTCCCTCTGACTTTTCTCAAGGTAAGGAGGGTTTGACTTTTCCTTTTCTATATTCTATAACCTACTGCTTATGCTTCCATTATGGGTGATTACAAACTTTATGTTGTAGGATTTTCATATCTGTGACAAAATTTTAAGTTATGGCATGCATCTCATCCACCTTTCCATCTATTGCAGTGCATATCAACAGATTTTCAACAAACATCTGCAGAAGTAATATTTCTGGCTTTTCTGTATATAGCCCCTTATCCTTGTCTATGAGAGAAAGCTATTGCCTATCTCAGTATAAGATTATGTAGTGTCCCATATGTGCCAGAAAACTGGAGGAAAAGTTAAAATGTACTCAGCTTTATCCTTTCATTGTTAAGACCTGAGATAGCAACCAACTGTTTTAGCAAGCAATAGAAGTGGAAGATGAATGTGATTTATAAGTCAATCACTACTGTTCAGATCATCATACCAAATGGTGGAGGAATTGGCCGAGGCCCAAAAGGCCCACCGAGCTGAAGTGGCAGTCCATACCGAATGGGAGGTGGTGGAGGCCATCCCATTGGGGGTCCCATGGGGGGGCCCATGAAGGGTACCCCTGAGAAAGGAGGGGGCCCTTTCATAGCCATATGAACCTGCAATTTAAGATTTGAAAGAAGTTAAAAGTTTTAAAATTCCTATGTATTAAGACAAAGTACCAACACCGATAAAAGCTAAAACCCAAAACAGGCACCTGTCCAGAGAACACCATCAGTGCAACAAAACTCTACCCACCCCTCCTGTGTATTCCCACTGACAGCTTACAGAAGTTGGAAGGATGCCACAAGAGGGACCAGTTTGTTACTGATTATATCTGCACAGGAAAGGGAAAGGCAAGAGGACTGGCAGAGGTTGTTAACAGAGGTGATTTCTGACCAGTATGTCATGTTGTATTCACTACAATCTATTTCAAAGGGACTCCCCCCCCTCCCCATCACTTCCCTTTCATCACAATAGCTCATTACTTCCATATTAAGAATGAACAGAATAAAATGAAAAATCCATTCTCTACCCATGTAATAATAGCTACTATTCAGAGTATCTTCGGTAAGTCTTTCATATATTATTCAACCTCTGAGATCTTTAAGTAGACTGTCTTGTTTTAAATAAGAGGGAACAAAAGCAAATGGAATATCATAATTTGTTGAAGGCCACACTGCATATTAAAGAAACTCAATCCCAGGTTTGCCTCCAAGCCATGCTTTTCCCACCTCTACTCCTCTCTAACAATGGGTCTTTGCTCTCTTTTAAATCTTCTACTACAAAGGGGTTTGGGGTCTTATCTAAGCTGCCCTTAGATTTCTCCAGAGATGTATATTCCTAGAATATATATACACTGGAACTTGAGAAGTATTTTCCATCACAGTGCTATATACACAAATTAGGAAGAAAAGGCTTTAATATTTACTTTCATTTACTGTACACCATTTGAGATATTGATTTATCATTTCCTATGAGTAGTGGGTTTGAAACTAAACAATTAAAAATTTATTTTATTATAGAGCTTCAGAAGACCTACCAGATATAATAGCAACACAGTTACAAGAGAATACACTTATGTGAACAAATGAGACCATTGCTTGGGACTGGCTCAAGAGGTCATTTCAGATTATCATTGTTTCACTGAAACAGTATTTCACTTTCAGAAAATCTGATACCAATCTAATTCAAATCACTCAAAATAGGGTTTGCACAAATGGAGGAATTCTTAAATAACATTCTTCCAAACAAAAATAAAAATGATGAATTATATAATTTATAATGAATTTACTTTGCCTTAGAAGATTCAACACAAAACACCATATAAAGTTAGAGTGATAACTTTTTACATTCTGTAGTTCATTATAGTTGTACACACTTAAGCAACATTCCCAAGTTAAGGAGAAAAGTAAGCTCAATATTGCATGCAGTTTAAAGCAAACAAGATCAGTGTCATGCTCTGAATATCCTTCCCAGAAATGCACAAAATAAAACCCAATTCAGTTCTCAACCTCTAAGTACTTACTCCAACTGGATGCTCAGTCAAAGAAGTAATGGTGGAGACTGAGGGGGGTCTCAGGTTCTTGGGGAACAGTTTGCTTTTTAAAAAACAAATGGGATAGTACAAATAGAACACAAAGAAGGATAAAGCAAAGAGAAAGTACTGTAGGAAAGCTACATGTTCCTGCATGACCACATGATTCACAGTAACTACAAAACTTACCTTGCCCTCATTCGTCACCTTAGCTGGAGAAGAACTTCTGGAGCTGCTGTTCATGTGAGCTGGACCACATCCTGGGTCTGTTAGAGATCAAAGAATGGATTCAGACTTATTCTAACATGAAAAGAATAAAAATCCTCCATCCACAATTACAGATTCTTTGAAATTACTTGGTCCTTTACCAGAGGCAACGGGTTTCCCAGATGCCTCAGAAGACCAGTACGAGGTAAAGGTCCATCCATTGACCCTTGGGAAAGAAAGATCAGAGCCCTTGTATGTATTTTTCAGAAGAAATAAACCACTGGTGGACAGGTCAGGGTTCAACAATAACTGGAAAGCAACATTAAAAATGGGTTGCCCAGGGGTTGGGGTCATAGCTCAGTTGTAGAGTGTTTGCCTAGCATGTGTGAGGCACTGGGTTTGATTCTCAGCACACATTTAAAAAATAAATAAAGATATCATGTCCATCTACAATTAAAAATATTTTTTTAATAAAAATGGGTTGCCCAATACATAAATCACAATTTATGAAGAGACTTAAGTAAAATAAAGAACTGCCTTGGGTTGATAGAACAGCAGATTAATAAGTACTGGTCCTAAACTTTAAGCTATAGACTTGAAGTATGTGTAGGCTGTTTTTTCTTTAGTCTGTATAACCTGACTTCCAATCTTACCAAGACTACAGTCCTATTTAGAATTGGAAATAAGACTCAGTATTTCATGTTGGAAATATGTATGCTACATAAAGTTTAAGGCTACTTTTATAATATTTTGGAAAGGAACACCATAGAGATTTAATTTAAAGATAAAGGTTTACACTTCACAGTGTAAAATTTAAAAGAAAAAAACAATACAGGGACCTCCAGGAAAAAAAAATGTTTTCTATTCTAGAACAGATTTTACAGAAAACATTCACAAAGATAACGTAAGAAATTATCTTCTATGTATTGTACAGGCCCAAATTCTATGTTTTTATTAGAATATTCAAAAGGGAAAAAAAAAACAAAACCTTGAAGCAGTTTACTATAAAGCAACATGTGAATGCTCACCAAATCCGTTTCTGGGCATATCTTTTTGATTAAGAGTAGCAGAAGGAGGTCTCCCAGCTGGCTCTGCCGTCAGTGGAGGGGAACATTCTCTACCACTCACGGGGGATGGACCAAAAGAGCCATTATGGTTCAGTGGACCTAAAGACAACAATGCCGTGTTACTACTTTAAGGTAGCCTTCTCCCTGACACCAACCCTCACCTCCTGCTTTAGCAAATCATTCAGATTATTTCATAACCATTACACACAGAAATAAAAAGTAATTTACATACATTCTGCACCAAGAAATAAAATAGCTCCTTTTACAAAGTGCCCCCTACCTCTCAGAGGAGGATTTTGTAAATTTGGTCTTCCCAGCATAGGTTTTACAATCATGGGTTCATCTTGCTGCATTGCCATCTTTTGGGTCATTTCCAATAGTCTTGAATATTGAGAAAGAATGGGCTGAATTATGAAACAGCAATCTATTCCTTCATAGATAATATCTAGCATAACCTTAAAACACTATAAAACATATAGTAAGATACCAAAATCACATACTTCTGTCTCAAATTAGCAGCTTCCCTTTTCTCTTCAGCTATAGCTCTTTCTGCAGAACGAGCTTTGAGCTATTAAAGAGAAAATATTCAAATTCAGTTGCTGTAGGCTATGCACAAAATGAAGAAAAGGGGGAAAAAAATCTTACCCAATTATCATGAGCTTTCTTCTCCTGCACAGCAATCTGAAAAAGACAACACATTAAAAAAATATGTTTTTAGGGACTCATTATAATAGCCTATAATTGTCTGTATTAGATACAAAGAATTCTGCAACTACAGGACAGTATTAATTACTACCTGGTTTTTAAATGAGCGCTCGGTTTTCTGTAGTTCTTCTTCCAGTTCTTCAATTCTCCACCTAAGAATTACAACAATTGAATAACATTTGAAACATTCTGACCATTTTCCCTTTATTCCATCAGCTATACTTTTAAAGACTTTATCATACATAAGAAAAACATTTCTATAGTTATATGAATCCAGTGTGATCAAAACTAATACTACAGACCAGGTGCAATGCCACATGCCAGTAATCCCAATGATTGGGAAGCTGAGGCAGGAGGATCACAAGTTCGAGGTCAGTCTCAGCAATTAAGTGGGAACCTATGCAACTGAGACCCTGTCTCAAGGGAAAAAAAAGGTCTAAGGATGTAGCTTAGTAGTAAAGCACCAAAAATAAATAAATAAATAAAATAAAAACCTAATACTAATAACTTCTTTATCATTTAATTGCTAAAGATTCTGAATGATAAATTATAATTTCTATAACTGTTCATCAGTATGTTCTCAAGTAATTCTGCTAGAAATATCTTCCTCCTTAAAACATTTTTTATTTTTTTCAAATTATATCCATAGAAGATTTCCAAGGTCTATCAAATGCCACACTTTTGTGGGTCTTGATACATCACACAGCAAACTGATTTCTTAAAGAATTACTACAACAATCAAAACCCCCAGAATTGTTTGCATTGACCAAGTTCCCTATGGTCTTTCCCATTGGGTGTAAGTAAATTTTTTGTTAACATTTTTCATTTGTAAAGTTGAAATTTATTTTTTCTCCTGTGTGAATTGAATGTATTCATATCCTCTCGTTATTTATACTTCCATGCTATTTTCTTCTATCTACATAATGTAAAAAAAGATTAAAAAAGAAAGCTAACACTAGATCATTAGACATTGACACCCTCCTTTAGAAACTGAACTCACTTGTAATTTTTAACTTCCTGTACAGTGGAAACCACCGTTTCATCTGCAGCTGACAGCCGCTGCTCTTTTTCTAGTCTCTCATATTCTTCGTGGCTTGGTTTCCTAAAATAAAGCCAGTTATCAAATCAAAAGTTTCTCTTTGTAAATATCACTTCCCACAATTCTATAAAATGCTTAGGCACATAAAATAGAAATTCAAACCTGCAATTTCGTAAATCAAACTCTGGCAAATCACTTACATTTTCTAACTTCTCCTCTTAATTCTCTACTTACCAGTGAATAAAATAAATGTGAAAACAACATGTGCCCCAAGGGCAAGTATCCTGTGTGTAAGATAATAAAAACTCACTTTACTTTACTTCAATGTGGAAGATCAGGACTGATCAACCTAACATAATTAAACATATTAGGATAAAGCAGGGGATAATTCTTTTCTTGTTTCTGCCATGGGTAGGACACTAAGTATATCTTTGTCATGGAGGAACTCTTTTCTCAATCCAAGACTGGTACCATAATAAAGATATAGTCAGTCAAAGAAAAAATATTCTAGAATATGTCTTTTTAGCTATGCAATTAACGACAGAACATTTTTCACACTTTAGATATCTATTTCAAAAGAATTGCAATTAAGCAAAAAGACAAATCTGAGTTTTGATAATGTCTGAAAAGAAGCCAAACTGACCCACGATCAGAGTATTATCTACTGACAAGTTTTAACTCTGATCATGAAACTCAAGATGTTCATCTACTGAGACAAAGGTAGCCACATTTAATGATTTAAAAAATACTATTTTCTGCTATCCTTGTATTACTTTAGCCATAGTTCTAATTCAAAAGATAATTAAATTGAAACTTAATTTTCCATAAATCAGAAGAACTATAGTAAAAAAGGATTATTGATACCAAATAGAAAAAGGGGATTATATATTCTTATATAGCTTCTCATTTAATTCTTCAGCAAGTATTTTATGAGTGGCTATAATATACTAGTTACCTTGTAAGATGCTAAAGAATAAAAGAGCTCACTGTTTCAGGTACAAATGACACCTAAAGGAATATAATAATTTTCCCCACTGGCTTAAGAAGGAATATGGAGAAAACTGAATCTTGAAGGACAGAGAGAATTTTGTTTCCAATTATCAAAGAGTTAGTCTGAGAGTACTAAGAACAATCAAAACATCTTTATAAGAATATAAAATTGTGTTTGAAAGGATCCAAGCTAAAAAGGCAGTGAAGATATATGTATGTGGCCAAGATCCATTAGAAAAAGGAATCTCAGAATTACAAGTAAGGCTGGCACTTTAAGGTACTTTTCTCCTAGGTTTACTCACATATTGAAGATAACACAAAGATATAATGAGTCTGAACTAAGCCTTCATCAAATTCCTGGGCTTAGGGGAAAAAACAAGTGTTTGGGGCTACAAATAAAGGGACCCTTAATAAAAGCCCTAGCCTTTGAGTTTAGATTAGAAAGTACTGCACACTTAAGTGATGAACAGGCAAAAAATCCAAAAGGAATAATACTGAAACATTGAAAAGACAAGTCATTTTTGAATTATCTTAATTGCTGACTAAGTTTAAAGTGACAGACAATCTTACTCAAGTAACCTCAACACTTTTCTATAAAAAGATAACTTCATCTTAGTCCTCAAATTTCATCTATAATTATCACAACAATGTTAGCCAATCAAAACTGATCAGGCACTCCATAAGACAAAATTCTGTGAGAAAAAAATCCCACAGAAAAGGAAACCACCTAATGGGGTTATCCGCACATGTTTTAAAATCACTGTGCTTTATATACTCAAAAAAGTAAAGTCAAGATTATGAATTTCAGGTTTGGGAATATAGTTTAGTTGTTAGAGTGCTGCCTTGCATGCACAAGGCTCTGAGTTCAAACCCCAGCACCACAAAAGAGGAAAAAAAAGATTATGAATTTTGTCAAAGGATTAGAAACTATAAAACCAAGAAATAGTTGAGTGTGGTGACCTACCTACAATCGAAGATACTCAGGAGGCAGAGGCAGAATGATGAGATTAAAGATAGCTTGGAAAGCAGTAAGACACTAGTCCCTTATGAGAAAGAGCAAGGAGTCTGGGGAGGTAGCTCAATAGTAGAGCACATGGCTCAAGGTCCTGGGTTTGAGCTGTAGTACTGAAATAGGACTGGGGTTGTGGCTCAGTGGTGAAGCACATGCCCCACATGTGTGGGGCACTGGGATCAGTCCTCAACACCACATAAAATAAATAAAATATTGTGTCGGGCTGGGGATGTGGCTCAAGCAATAGTGCGCTCGCCTGGCATGTATGCAGCCCGGGTTCAATCCTCAGGACCACATACAAACAAAGATGTTGTGTCCGCTAAAAACTAAAAAATAAATATTAAAATTCTCTCTTTCTCTCTCTCTTAAAAAAATTCTATAAAAAATAAAATAAAATATTATGTCCATCTACAACTAAAATAATATTTTAAACCCTGAACTTTTTAAAATCCTAAACTCAATGAATGATTTTTGCAGCAGATTTGGGAAGTAAAATAAATCCTAGCGCTTTTAAGACAGGTCAGAAGAAAATATCCAGAAGAAGTAAATCCAGAATGTAGGAGGCAGGGGAAATCAAATTCTAATATGCATTATTATAATCGAGAGAATGAGGTAAAATCAACATTTAAAAAAAGACTCAAGAAATATTTAATGGTCCCAAACAACATAACTGCAAGAGGAAAAAGTGGGTGGGGTGGGGAAAACTACACCTAGGCACTTCCCAATAAAACTGTTAAAAAACCAGAGAAATGACTACAGGAACTAGGGGAGGGATAAGACCAAACAACAATGATAATGGACTCCTTAAAGAAAAAATTTAGAACAGATGGTAATTAATTGGATATTTTTAAATTGCTAAAACTAAGTAACAGTCAAAATTCAGTAGCCAAAAGAGAGATCCTTTAAAAATGGAAACTGGTTTTAACTCTAATCATGAAGTTCATGTCAACCTAATACAGATTATAAAGGTAGCAATATTTAGTGGATAAAATACTATTCTGTTTATCCTTGTACTACTTTGATACACTAATCAAATCTATCATTAAAGGACAATGTTCAAATAGAATGAAAATAATTTCAAATATGAAACCAACAGTGTAGAATGCAGAACTACAGAAACTTTAAATATGTGTATAAATTGAATGAATGTCTTATGGAGTTCACAGTATATGAAGTACTAACATACAATGCCACAACAGTTATCTGATTCGGGAGCTACTTAAAGCCCATAAAAAAAATAATAAACCTATTAATCTATGTCAGGTTTTTATTAAATCCAGAATATATACCATGGCCTTTAAATTATGAGAAGATGAATAAAATTATAATTATAATTATATAATTACAATTATATAATTATAATTCCATTATAATTTATGATTACATCAAGCTTATACAGGGGATGAGGAAAATAATTAAAAATATTTAAACTATTAAAAAGATACAAGGAAGAAAAAAAGAACAGGTCATCAAATAGAAAGCAAATTCTTCATAAACCACAGGCACATATTGACATGGACAGACATATTTTAGAAAGTCCACTCAAGCAGCTATAGAGAAAATTACTAAGAATTTGAAATAAATTATATAAAAATATAAATAATGGAGAATGAAGACAGATGACCTAGGTTAGAAACAGAAAAGATGACACAGGCATGAACTAACATAGTACCTGGGGATGAGTAAAAAGAGTACAAACCACAGATGATGACTGAATGAATTTTGGAGGAGTTGAGAAAAATAGTGCTATAATTTAACTGCATTACAAAGAAAATTAATTGCCATTTAGGTCATTCATATTACTAGTAGGGACAGAGAAAACAAGTGTTCTCAAATAAAAAGTGATAAAATGAGAAATGTTTCTTTGAAACAGGCCAGGCATTTAGAACTGGCCTGAACAAAAATTTGAGATTCTAAAAAGGTCGCTTGGAGATCACAGAATTTTAGAAAAGTTAATGGAAAGGTTTTAATATTTAATGCATTAATTAGGCAACAGAAGTCAAAATACCTAAAAATAGTTAGGTCTATAAGAAGGTCTGTCTTTGCTTTAACAAGATATATATATATGCCGAAGAGTAAAATCAGGTGCAAACAAACAAAATCTGACACAAAAAACCTATTTTTAGAGAATTCAAGTATTTTTGTGGATTAAAAACTTCAAATGAACTTTCAAAAAATAACTAGCTCCACACTGAGAAGATTAATATATAAATATATACTACAAACAAGTACTACTGTAATCATAACTCCTAAGGTCCTTGCCACAGTTCAATTTTTAGTGTGAACATCTGAGATATTCAAGTCCAAAACTTGTACCATCAATAAGTAAATATTATTCCTTTTTGAAGTTTTTATTCTACTAAAACATGTCATTCCAAATCACTCAGTATTTTTAAAGGTCCAGAGTTAGAGATAAAAGTTCAAAACATTAGAATTACATAACTGATCACAATGAAAGGTAATTAAAATAAATAGTGGGATCATAGAAAGGGCCTAGATCTTTTGAGAGGTATTTCCACATCAGTGACTGTTAATACCAGTTTACCACTTCCTGCCTTCATATGAATTTGACAATTGATTACGATGTCCTCACAGCCTTAGTTTATGGTTCCAACTACCTCAGGACTCTTAAGACTGATGATGGAAAGAAAAATGCAACTTATAGGAAACAAAACACAAAGGAGAAAAGACAAATCTCTACTTATTACAACTAGAAAAAATTGTAAATAATCTTAAGAAAAGATAAAATTATCTGTTAGTTCACACAGTGATAACAATAACAAACAATGAAAATCTTACTTTTGGAGTGCCATCTCATTTTGCTGGTAGAGTTCATTTAAAATCTCCACTTTCTGCCTAAGAGTTTTGCATTCCTCTTCCAGTTCAGCTTTAGAAGACCGTAGTGAATTGCAGTCACTTTCTAATTTCTTTATTTGGTCTGTAAAGGATAAAACAGCTTATCTCTATATGTGTACAAGGACTTAAGAACTTGTTTGAGGGAGTAGTGCCAAGAAAAGTAAGAAGCATGAAAGCAAGAAGCCATTCTTTATCTTTCCAATAAAATTTTAAGTCTTTTCAACATGGCAATTTCTTCTCAAGAAGAACCCACCTTCTAGATTACATATTGTGGACATCAAGGTGCTTTGCTTAAGTTGTAAAAGTTTTAGATCCTCTTCAACTACTGATATTGTAGTTTGTGTCTAAAAATTGCAGAAAAGAGAGGTATTCTTAAAAGTGAGGCACAGGAAGAATTCACAGGCACTATGGGACTCTTACAAAGAACTATACCCAAGAGACATCCACCATCTGCTTAATTTGATCTTTGATCTTCTCGTTCCGATCACCTAAAAAACAAAAGACTTTTAGCTTTTCCTTTCCTTACTTTTAACTCTATATTATCCTAACTTCCCCAAACTAAAAAATGATTGTGTTCAAACACCAGAAGAAAAAAAATCAATTAAATAATTAAACTGATTAGACTAATGACTTTTAAGAGAATTGCAAGCTTAGATTTAAAAAAAAAAAAGAAAGAGGTGAATTTCAGACTGGGGTTGTGGCTCAGTGGTAGAGTGCTCACCTAGCATGTGTGAGGCACTGAGTTTGATCCTCAGCATAAAAATAAATAAAAGTACTGTGTCTGTTTTTTAAAAAAAAAGGTGAATTTCTAGTTTGCACAACTAAAATGTTATCTATGTTATTCTTGTAAGATAAAAGCTTTTCTTCTCTCTCAGATCTATCTTCACCTGGGCAAGTAAGTGTCTTGTTTAGAAAGATTCAATCCTCTATTTTCTCCCTGAATCTACTACCAGGTGTGGTTTGAAATACTTGCTATGTAAGCAATATCCAACTTGGGAGAAAACATCTGGAAATATTTTCCTCATCAGTAAACACTGTTACACTCCCTCTCTAGCTTTCTGATAGTCTCTAGCCTCTGTTCTCACAGCCTTAGTTTATGGTTCCAACTACCTCCGGACTCTTAAGACTGACTGTGGACTTAAAACCACAGAGCCATAGAGATGATGAGTATCAAAATCAAGTATCATCTGCATAAGTTAAGAAATAAATTTCTCTTACTGTACAATGTTCAATACTTAGAGGTTTAGGATGTGACTATTGTAGCTGCAGTGTACTTACTAGTTTTCAATGGGATAGAAAAAGTCAAGTGTTCTTCACATGCCTATTGCTACATTATACCCCAGCAACCCACCTCTGCCAATGCAACAGACATATCTATAGATCCAGTGATATGTGTCTACAACCCTGAAGCTTAAGAAGAAATTCAGCCAGCTGAAAAGTGGCATCTGTATACTTAATTAAAGACAGGAAAGCAAAAAAGGATTCAACCTCCCTGAGACTGATCTTACCTGCTAACTCTCCATTGGTTAATTCATCTGACTCATCTCGACTTTGATCCTCAGATTCAGATTCACATTGTAACCGATTCAACTGTGTGATGTAATTAGTTAGAGCCTAGAAAAGAAGCAAAAGGTTGGAAGACTCTCAATTTTAATTCAAAGATTTCAGGAGAATTCATGAGATGAAACATGTATTTGGAGTATAAACTTACATTAATAGTATCATCTTTAAGACTAAGCGTTACTTGTAAATCTTTCTGTGACTTCTCAAATGATTTCATTTGTTCACTGAGCTCAGCGTGTGATGTACTCCAGTCTTTCACTTCCTGCTGCAACTGAAAAGTCAAAACAAATGAATTCCTATGGGTTAGGGAGGGGTTTCTGCACTGGATACATCAGGACTACAAGACTTAGACAAAGAAATACAGAGCCATACTCCTCGGTGGCCTCCCTCAATCTAGGAGGTTGAGACCTTGGTTAAGGAAGAGGGCAGAGTGGCCTCAACTCTCACAGCTGCAGTAAGAACATCAGAGCTATCAGTAAGTTGACCCTGTTTATTGCATTCCCCAGAAAATTGCTGCCAATTCAAATAATTTTCCTCCAGCAGGAATGGCTGGGCACATATGACTGTCTCCTAAATTTAGATTCCTTATCATGTAATCTTCCCTTGGCCGGTGAATCAGTAACTACTCAAAAGAGGATCATAAAATACTTAATTTTCTGGTTTAAAAAGTTTCTTTGAGGCTATGCAAGTTAATAACTGATTGACATTTGATAAGAAAAGCAATAATCCAAAAATCCAAAACAGATGGAGACCATATATATGCACTCAATTTGGGGAGCATTGTTTAAACTTTGCATATCTAGAAAAGGTCCTACATGAATATTCCTTACCTCAGAAACAGATCCAAAAAAGATACAAGATAATGATATTCACTTCTCTAGTTTACATTATGTATGACATCAAATTTTATTTACCTGCTCTTTCTTCTTCTTAAGCATGGTATTTTCTTTCTGAAGCTGACAGCATTCCAACTTCACCTTCTCTTCACAAAGCTTAGCTTCATTAAGGACAATGTGAAGCTAATGCAAAACACTACAGTTAGTGAATTAATTCCAAAGAAAAAACAAAGTTATACTTTCCCAAACCACACATCATACAGTTCTCATTTTTTGCACATTTTAGCACACCTCAAATTTTTGGTCTGCAACAAAACTAAGATATAGTATTAATATCCGTTAGCAAGAGTTGGCAGCTTTACCTCTGAAAGTTCAGAAGTATTCACTGAAATGACATCTTTAAGCTTCTCTATAGTTTTCTTATTTTCCATTATCTGCCAGGTGAAAACAGAACACAAAATATGCATTAGGATTTCAGTAGAAATACTGATATATATATGTGTGTGTGTGTACACACACATATATATACTAAAAAGATAAACACAACAAAATTTTTGTCAAGCCATCCCATTACATTTCAGGTAAATGCAGGGGATCCAGCTTTGGACTAAGCAAAAAATCAAGAACTGAAAGAGATGAGGGAAAATGAAGTCATAAATATTTCATGGCATCCACAACCTTACTGTTTATGAGATAACCAGAAAAAAAAGGTCAAAGTATAGAAAATCATAATGCAATAAGTAAATAAAATGTTTTAAAGCATAGAAAATTAACTAATTAATTACTGTTTCAAGTAAACCAGTTCAAATTAGTAATTTTTTTCTAGTGATAGAGAAAAAAATTTCCCAAGATCATTTTTAAAATTTTCTTATCTGAAGTAAAAAATGATAAAATTTAAGGAAGAATAGACTAATCTCACATACAGAAGAAATACAAAAAATTTATAAATATACCCGCTCCTTAAGGAAGTGGATATAACTCTGCAATCTTTGTTTGCAATGCCTGGGATTGAATCCTGGGCCTCATGTATGCTAGGCAAGTGCTCTACCATGAGCTGCATCCTGAGCTTGTAACTCTTCATACTTTAACTGTGGGCTGTGCATGGTAACTTCCAAAGAATACAATATGAAAAGGATTGGAAAGAATTTTTACAGTGGAGAAATCTGATAAATACTACCTCAGCTAGGTGATCAAGCTTACTTGGGGGTAGGATATTTTAGAACACACTCTCTACTATCTTTTGCAATTTTTATGTAATTATAGAAACTTATAAAAATTGAAAATGAAACATTAATTGAAAATGAAATAAATTTTTTTAAGTACAGAAAATTGATTAATTCATTACTCTTTCAAGTAAAAAGTAAACAAATACTGTTCAACTGGACAATAGTTTTTTAGTTGTTCTGCATGTTTCCAAGGGCAGAGCAAAGCAATATGAAAATTATCCAAGGTTGAGAATAAAAATATTTCCTAGGCCCATAAAAATAATTTGTTGTATCAGTACTTAAAAGTTCCACAAAATGGGCAGAAGTGGGTTCAACTTCCTTGGCTCCTAATCTTACTTTAGTTAACAGCTAGACTAAGTTTAACTTAACCAATTTTACAAAATATTCCAAAAGCCAAATTGCAGTAACACTTAGCAGCAAAACTCTTACCAAGTCCTGATTCTTAGCTTTCTGTTCTTTCTCAGATTCTAACATAACATGAAGACTTTTAGCTCTCTCATCCAGAAGTTCATTAGCTTTTTCAAGAAGCTTCATTTTATCCTGGAAAAAATAGGTGTCAAGATTACTCACTCATTACATTTACTTTTGAGTTTAGAATGTAATTCCCCCCAAAAAAGGGATTTTTACCTTGTAATTAGTTGTTTCATCAGAAAGAATCATTTTTTGTTTCATGGTTTCTTGAACCTGTTTCTTTGATTCCTTCACCTATGCAAATAAAGCATTCAGAATTAAGATACACAAATTATAGTGCTACTATACAAGTTACTTCCAGACAAGTGACCCTTTCCAGAAGAAAGCAGTACTTAATACATGACTGCTTAGAATTTGGATGATTTGTAGGAAATAATGAAAAAAATTTTAAAATACGATTTTTAAATTAAAACAGGTAGAAATGATTCAAGCTAGAACCAAGGGAGAAAGAAACAAAAAAATAATTATACCTTCTGTTCATAATTTGACAATTTCTGCATTAGTTCTTCATTTTCTTTTATGAAATTGTTCACCTTTTTGGAAATTTGCTGTTCATTGACTAAAAGGGGGAAATATACAAGATTATTACAATCACTAAATGAAATTCAATTATTCAATCTACTAAAAGCAAAGACATGTTATATGGTACTATGAGGAAATACTTCTTAGCATAGCTATTATGCTTTTAAAAAGAAATCTATGCTTATTAGCAATAAGAGTATAAAAATTATTAAAATTTAAGAAAAATATAAGAACAATGATATTTTGCTGGGCGCAATGGTACACACCTGTAATCCCAGTGGCTCAGGAGGCTGAGCTAGAAGGATCCCAAGTTCAAAGCCAGCCTCAGCAAGAGCGAGACACTAAGCAACTAAGTGAGACTTGGTCTCTAAATATAGGAGGTTGGGGATGTGGCTCAGTAGCGTGCCCCAAAGTTCAATCCCAGGTACCCCTCCCATCCAAAATGATATTTCAATTTAAGCTTATTTCACAGACGGGAAATACAGTAAAGTGTTGTAGCTTGATATTCCTCCCTTCTCAAAACACTTTCTTTTCAGAAAATGGAATCATTTAATTCTTTGCAAAGAAAAACAGAAATGAAAACATACTGATTCACATTACCATTCTTTAAATTATCTACTCAATTACTTTATGCATGATTAAATCATTAGCATAGAAATACTCTTCAAATGTAATACATCTGCATTATATCAATATTCAAAGTTAATCTGCCCCAAATTAAAACTTATCATCTCCCTATCCACAATTTGTTCCTCCTCTTTATCTCCTATCTCAGAGTTGGAACCATCATCATCTACTCTATTATCCATGCTAGCAACCTAGGAACAGTAAAATTTTCAGGAGGTAAAAAAGATAATAGACATTAAAAGTCACTGTATCTACTTCTAACATACATAAAACACACATCAAACACCAATACAAAGGGTTATTACAAGTTTAAGAGACCTAAAAATTTACCTTGATATACTCTATCTTTTACCTAGAAGAGAGAAAAAAGATTAAATTTGATATCAAACATCTGCTCAATAGAAACAGCATTCCTAAAACAACAATCAGAATCATAACCAAGTGAGAATTTAATAACATTCTGGTTCAGGATAATAATTTATAGGATTAAAAATAAGTAAAGGTTAACAAGCCTTTTAAATTTAATTGGTAGTTATATTTCATAAATAGCCTCTGACATAAAAACACTAAGATATGCACCTTATTTCACAGTAAATATGTGTGTGTATGTGTGTATGTGTGTGTGTGTTGTGTGTGTGTGTGTGTGTACTCAAAATCATTTACTTGACAATTCTAAATAACCAGGATAAAGTCTAGAAACAATGACTATTCAAAAGGAAT
The DNA here is from genome assembly GCF_052094955.1 of Ictidomys tridecemlineatus. NCBI lineage: Eukaryota > Metazoa > Chordata > Mammalia > Rodentia > Sciuridae > Ictidomys > Ictidomys tridecemlineatus. The sequence continues at coordinate 67,520,139 of NC_135478.1, read as the reverse complement.
CTGAGGAAACAATATTAAAGGCATAATCTTTGTACTAAGATATGCCACTTTCACTCACCAGAAAACATCTTAGAACTCCAATTTAAATTTGGCTATTGGCTGAATTTAGAAACTAAGAGGCTACATCATCTTATTTCTGCAAACCACTAAATGTATAGCAAGAATTCTGAAAGGGAAGACTGCTAGAAGAAAATGCACAAGCAACAAGAGAAATGACAATTAACATATTCTGGAAAGGACAAAAACAATCATTTCCAAAAGACAGCAATAAACTACCTGATAATAAAACGTAAGCAGAAATTTTTTTAAAACATCACTAAATTTCTTTATAACTTAGCATATTACTTGTCCTTTCAAATGTTATAAATGGTGATGGGATACTCAGATGTGTCCATGGATCATCCATGGGATCTTCGTAATAGGAAATTGCATTCAGAAAACTCCAACACAGAAAGAAATGAACATTTCTTTAATGTCATAGCCTTGCTAACCTTTTACTCAAAATGACAACAGAGGAAAATGGGAAGTAGCATAAAAGCAGTCATCTAAGGTAAGGACTAAAGTTCCAAAGTCAAATGCTGAAACTGAGGAGCAACAAGCTAGGAACCAGATCCCACATAACCTAGTGAAAAGAGAAACAGGTACCAGGGTTTTTGAAATGAAAGAAACAAGAGAGAGAAATATAAAATGTTGTCATGTTTTTCCCTTCTCTTTATCCTTCTATTTCCTTTTTCCTTTTAGCTGAGAAAAAGTTCAATGAGATTAGAAAATTCCTCACAGGAATCCAGGCAAACGATTCTTCTATTTAAGAAGGGAATACTTTCTAGGAGATTTTACACTCAATTGTACAAGGAGAGGAAACTTATCTTAACAATGATATGTCTGATATAATTAAGAAATCAGAAAAAGAACAATCAGATTTGAAAAGATTTGTATCCAATGCTTTTGACCTCTTTAACTGTTAGGCTTTTCATATGCAAAGTCCATTTACCTAAAATAATTTTCTTCCAATTATGTTAAATAACTATGAAACAGAATGACCTACAGTACAAACATAAGTATGTATAAGCATATATATATATATATATATATATATATATATATATATATATACACACACACACACACACACACACACACACACACACTTATACATATATGTACACATATACACAGAGATAGACTAATTCTGCTCAGGAAAAAAAAAAGACTTAATGAACAAAACATTTAATGGATTTTTGGACAACACATAATCTATACTTCCAAATAAAAAGGTATTTTCTGAACATATGATCAAATCATAAAATCTGGGAAAAATTTATATAAAAGACTGGAAAAATTATCTCATCTCCTTTTTCTCATTTTACTGTATTTCTTTGCAGCATTTCCCCCTGTTTATATGTGTTTATATTAACATACAGTTCATCAACATTTAAATCTTAGTTTCTGCTTTTTTTCCCCACTTCACATTTAATTGTGAGCATTTTCTGTACCTTAAAGCTTTGAAATAAATACATCTGCCTACTATTCCATTAATTGAACATACAATAACCCCTAAATGAATTATGTTGTGCTAAGTCTTCAATCTAATACACTGTTCCATTGAAAAACATTACCAAAATCTTCAAAGCATAGTTATTTCTTTAAGATAGATTACTAGACATATATGCTACATAAAAGGATATTTATCTAACCTATCCCATCTTTTATCCCACTTTTAAGACTTCTGATACATATGAAACTACTGGTCAGGATGGCTGTAAGAATTACCAGTTCTACCAACTGCACCCACACTAAATTATTTTATAAGGTTAGTTTGACTTAAACCACTAATTTGTGTTTTAGCAACTGAAAAAGAAAAAAAAAGGGGGGGGCAGTGACTATATAAAATAATCCTTGTGCTTATGTGCTGAGGTATAAGTAAGTTAATTTACTCACAACAAGAACAGTTCTCCAAAAGAAAATGACAAAGGATACAATCCCAAAGAAAACAGTGAAAACTACAGGCTTCCATGGTAGTCCATAAAAATCAGGCCCAGGTTGAGTATCATCAGGCAATGTAGTAAACAGCTGAAACAGACAAATTAGAAGAAATGGGAAACCTTAAATTTATAACAAAACAGTCACAAAGAATCATGGCAATTCTAAACCAACCTCCTCATCAGAAATCAACCTCCTCAATATTTTCCAATAGCTTCTTCAAGAGAGAGGATACTGGCAGTCTCACATTTTTTGTTGGCTTGCAGTGTTTTCAAGTATAATGAATCTAAATACTTTTTTAAAAAATATTTATTTATGTATCTTTAGTTTTAGGGTGGACACATTGTTTTGTTTTTATATGGTGCAGAGGATCCAACCCAGTGCCTCATGTATGCTAGGCAAGCGCTCTACCACTGAACCACAACCCCAGCCCGAATCTAAATACTTTAAATTGAGCATACATTTCCAGTTTGTAACAGGCCCTATATCATCACATTGTCTAACACCTGGCTAGAATCCCTCTGGATCATTCTTTTCTCTTAGATAACCTGGTTTTTATAATTTAAAAAATTCATTTAAGACAAAAACTTAAATATATGAAAGAACTAATTAATTTTATGGCAACAAATAAAAACAATGATGATATAAGATTTTAAATCTTACTTCCATTCCACTCTTATATAAACAGATAAGTGACATGTAATTTCAGACAACTCTTGAAAACTGGCTTAAACTTCTCTGAATTTAACATCCTTCTATAAAATTCAAAGCCTAATTTTAAATGGTTGCTCAAAGGCAGTGCAGTAAACACCTGCCTACTCTTCCCTGTTTTCACCGCCCTCTACACGTAATAGGAGATAACTGTCATTTGGGCCCAATTCCCCAGCAGTCTCCGTAGGGAAAACACCTGTAGTAACCTTAGCTGTTTGGATTGTTGGCTGCATTTCGGAACATACCATGAGGTTGTCACCTCTATTCCGTCAAAAAAAAAAAAAAAAGTGCAAGTGGGGAAAGCTCAAGTACACTCTCACCGGCCTCGCTTAACAATACACTCAAGTCCTGCCTGCCTTGGGCCCGACACACTCCATTTCTCCGTTGCCATGACAGTCAGTGCACCCACTCCGCCAGAACTCAGCCACCCGCCTGCCAGAGCTGGGGTCCCTCCCTGGGAATGGGACCGTCACCTCCAGTAGCTTGGCAATGAGGGCTGCGTAGAGCACCGACAGGGGTCCCAGGAGCTCCGGGTCCCCCGGGAAAGCAGTGACAGAAGGCACAGTGGCAGGTACTGAGTCCATGGTGTAGGGACAGCTGAGCGGAAGCAACGCTTCCATGCAGAACAGCACAGGACCCTCTTTCACCGTTTCCTACTTCGGTAGGACCCAGCGCAGAGGGCGGGTACTGGGAGTGAACTTTGCCTTCCTCCATCGCAGGCGCTTTCCGCCCAACGCAAGTAAAACGCGTCATCAGAGGAAGCCCCTGGGCCCACAGCAGTGAGAGGACAGAGGATGCAGAGGGGCGGGCAGGGAGCAGAAAGAACCAACTGCGGAGCCCAGCGGGGGACAGCGCAAGGAGAGCCCAGCAGAAGAGTCCAAATGAAAGGACTCCAGAAGGAAAGAGGCTCACCTGTCCCCGGAACTGGGAGAGGACCAGCGATTTAGAAGGCCCTGGAGGAAGCCAGGGAACTAGCAAAAGGGGATTATAGGCAGAGACTAGGAAAAAGGAGAAAGTCAGGCCTCCCAGCTCCTCCCAGAGCAAAACCCTTTTGTCAACGTGTTGAGACACCAGGTACCTACCTGCCCCAAAAGTGCAGACAGAAGAGGAGAAGCTTCTCCTGCTCCCTTATAAAGGACTACTGCTTGGACTGGGCTTTCCTTCCCTGCTCAATCCAGTCCTGTTACTTTCTCCAATTGTGGATGACACTCTTTTTAAAAAGCCTTACCCTAAGGAATCATGTCATTATCACCCCACTCCGGTGGCTTCATTTCTGGATGCCACATTTTAAGGTTGCATGACTTGTGGAAAAGAACAGAATCATGAATAGCCCCCGAAAAGCACGTGCTAAAAATTGAAGAAACTGGGGACGTTTAACTTGGGGAGGGAATGAACATATGTGGATCTTTAAAAATCTGTCATCAAGTTGATTATAGTCAATTCAAAAGAACAAGAATAAGCAGGAAAGCACTGAAAAAGAAGAGCAATGAAGGGTACAGGGAGGGCAGACTATATAATTAATTCATGTACCCTCGTCCAAGCCCAAGAATACATAGAGATTGTGGGACAGAATAGAGAATCCAGAAACAGAACCAACTGGACACTTGGGGTACAATAAAAGTTAGTTTGGGGAAAATAGACTTTCTAATAAGTAGCGTTACCACATGGAAAATTATAAAATTGGATTTTTCTCTACTTATTCAAAAGATAAACTACAAATGGATAAGAAACATGAATGTAAAAATAGAAAATAAACAAGTACTAGAAAATATTGGGTGAAATTTTCTATGTATTATGAGTGGGCAAAACCTGCCTCATTGAAAAAATCTTTCCTGGCTGTATCTAAACCTGCTACACACACACACACACACACACACACACACACACACACACACAGTTTGACAATGACAACCTGAGAAAAAATATTTGCAACCTATTATTGTCCAAAGAATCATGTTCCTGAAATATAAAGAACATTATAAATAAAATGGCCAGCAAACCTATACAAAAATGGGCTGAAGAAATAAACAGATCTCAGGAAAAGAAATGCAAATAGCTGTAACATATGGAAACATGCTCTGCTTAGCTCATAATGAACAAAATACAAATTAAACCACACCAAGATACCATTTCTCACTTGCATTGGCAAGATCCAAACGTTTGACCACATACTCAGTAGGTGAGAGAATGTGGGGGAATACAAATTCTCAGATAAGTATACAAAATGATACAACCCTTATGAATGAGATTTGGCAACATCTCCCAAAACTGCTTATATATTTACCTATTAACTCAACAATCGCACTTTTTTTTTTTAACTTTTTCAGTGCTGGGGAAGGGTATCTAGGGCAAGTGCTCTACTGCTGAGCTATAGTCCCCCAGCCCTAACTTCTAAAGATACTGGGAATACAACAACAAATGTTTAAAACTTGTATTTACAAAACTATGTTATTCAAGCATTAATTATAATAATACAAGATGGTCACAAAAGGCTGAAACAACCGTCATCAATGAAAGTTGTTGAATAAACCAAAGAAGAAAGAAAATAATTTTAAATACTGCTAAGAGCTGGTTTCCAGAATATATATTTTTAAAATGAAGTAGAGAAAAATATTTGTAGAATACTAATTGTATCTTAGAAAGTGAAAAAAGATGAGTATATTATTTCTTATAGCTTTGAGGTAAAATTGACATGCAATAAATTACATGTATTTAAAGTGTGCAATTTGATAAATTTTAACATGAAATTATGAAATCACCATTATAATCAAGATAATATACACATCCTTTACTTCCAAAAATATTCTCATTCTCTAGGTAATTCTGCCCTTTGTCACCCTTCCTTCTTGCCCCCCACTTTCCCATTCCTCCAGCAAAATGTCTATCTTAATAGATTGCTTTGTATTCCTCAAGTTTTATGTGTATAGGATAATGTATTTTCTATGGCTTCTCTTATTCAGCATAATTTGAGATTCATCTACATCAGTTTATCTATCATCTATTTTTATTGCTGAGTAGCATTTCATTATATGTACATACCACAATTTGTCTATCATCTATTGATAGACATTTGGATTTTTTTCCAGTTTGGGGCTTTTACAAATATAAAATTCCTCCTATTGCTATATAACTTATCTTTTCTTTGGAAAAGAATGGTTGGATATGACTGGTATATGTTTACCTTTTTAAGAAGGTGATTCTACCACTTTATATCTCCACCAGCTGTGTACCCATCCAGTTCCTCCATCTCCAACCACTCAGCACAATTGTCTTTAATATTAGATATTTAATAAGTGTGTAGTGGTAACTCTTATGCTTCAAAATTGCATTTCCCTGATAATTATGTCAAGCATTTTTAATGTCTTTATTTACTATCTGTTTATCTTCTTTGATGAAGTGTTATTTTACAGGACTATATTTTTTCTAATGAGTTCTAAGAGTTCTTCATATATTCTTGATGCAAGTCTTGATAAATGCTTTACAGTAATTTCCTCCCAGCTTGTGTTTTGTCTATTTCATTCACTTCAAAGTGTATTTTGAATTACAGAGGTTTTAGTTTGATGAATCCCACATTGTCAAATCCTTTTTAATGCTTTTGTTGTCAAATTTAAGAAATCTTTGCCAAACCTAAGTTCAACAAAAATTTTTCTCTTATTTTTTTCCTAGAGGTTTTGTAGTTTTGAGTTTAATATTTAAGTCTGTGAGTTAATTCAGGTGTCTAATGCAAGGCATGGATCAATATTTTGCATATAAATATGCAGTAATTTCAGTACCATTTGCTGAAAAACTTTCCATTCTCTACTTGTCTTTCCATCTTTGTCAATGACTGTTGCCATATATATTGTGTATCTATCTCTGAATTCTTGGCTCTGTTCCAATGTTTTGTCTGCAATCCTGATTACTGTAGCTTTAGAATATTTTTTTTTCTTTTTTTCCTCTTCTTATGGTACTAGGGATTGAACACAGGACCTTGCATATGCTAGGCAAGTGCTCTACCACTGAGCTACATCCCCAGGCCTAGATTAAGTCTTGAAGCCACGTATTCTAGTCTGTTGCAATCAGCTTGTCATTTTCTACAAAACTCTGCAGGAATTTTGATTGGAATAATGTTGACTCTGGTGATTAAACTGGGATGAATGGAAACCTTAGTCTTCTGACTCATAAATTAGGTATATCTCTCCATTTAGGTTCTCTTTAATTTTTATCAGCAATATTTTATAGTTTTTAATATATACATTTTAGTTTTTGCCACGTTTATATTTAAATACTTCATATTTTTATTCTATTGTACATGGAAATCTTTAAAATTTCAATTTCTAATTATTCATTGTTAATATATAGAAAATATAATTGCTTTTAGATGTAAATTTTATCTGTCAACCTTACAATAGCTTTTTTCTAGATCATACCAGATTGTATCTATATATATTCATGTTATCTGAAAATAAAGAGAATTTTATTTCTTTCTTTCCAATCTGAGTGCATTTTATTTCTTTTTCTTGCCTTAGTATACTAGCTATTTCCTTACTGCACCCCAGTACAATGCTAAATAGATGTAATGAGAGTGGACATCTCTGTTTGGTTTCTGATCTTGGGGAAAAGTATTCAATTATCAACCATTAAGTATGAGGTTAGCTGCATTTTTTCAGAGGATATTTTAAGCTCCCTTCTATTCCTAGTTTGTTATTTGTTTTTCTACATCAATAATAAATGCTGAGGGGCTGGGGTTGATACTCAGTGGTAGAGCACTTGCCTAGCATGTGTGAGGCAATGGGTTCGATTCTCAGCACCACATATAAATAAGTGAATAAAATAAAAGTCAATCAAAATCTAAAAAAAATTTTTAAATAATAATCAGGGCTGATTTTTTTTTACATGTCGATGGGATTTATTGTCACCTACTTGTACATGCACACAAAATAACAATATAATTTGGCCAATATTACTCCCCAACATTTCCCCCCTCTGCTATATTTTTTAAATGCTTGTTTTGTATCTCTTGAGCTAAACAAGAGTATGGGATATGTGTATGGAATAATGTATTTTCTATGGCTTCTCTTATTCAGCTTTTAGGTACATCAATGTGGTAAATTTCATTGATTTTCAAATGTTAAATAAATTTTGGATTCTTGACATAAATCCCCATCATCAGTCTAGTTTTTGTCTATGATGTATTTTCCTTTTACATATTGTTGTATTCGACTTAAATTTTTGTTTAGAATTTCTGTACAGATTCATTGGAGATCTCTTGAGAGGTATGTGATTTTCTTTTCTTGTTATATCTTTGTCTTGGTTTGGTGTAGTGATAACACTGGCTTCATAGGAGAAATATTTCCTTGCTTTAATATTCTACAAGGGTTTAGTATTACTAATACTATTAGGAATTAGTATCATTTCTTCCTTACAGGAATTGGATCACCAATAAAGCTATCTGGGTCTTATATTTTTTTCTTTGTAGAAAGGTTTTTACCTATACCTTCAATTTCTTTAATAGTCAACAAGGTTTATGAAGTTGTCTGTTTTTCTTGAGTGAACTTTTGCAATTTGTGGCTTAAATAGAATTTCTTCATTTCATCTAAATTGTCAAGTTAATTAACATAAACTGTTCATAATATCCCCATTATCAGTCTAGTATCTGTGAAATCTGTAGTTATATCCCTTCTCTGATTGCGGATATTGGTAATCTGTGTCTCCTCTTTTATTTCCCTCACTAGATGTTGATCAATTTTATTCATCTTAAAGAACTAGCTTTGGGTTTCATTGATTTTCTCTTATTTTCCTTTTTTAAAATTTTACTGACTTATAGTCTTTATTATATCTTTTTTTCTTGCTTACTTGGAGATTAACTTATTTTTCCTTTTCTAGTTTCTCATAGTAGGAACTAAAGTCAATGACTGGAGACTTCTTTTTTAATAAAGCTATCTTGGGCCTGGTAGTGCTATAAATTTTCCAATAACGCTTTAGTGACATTGCACAAATGGATATGTTGTTTTCAATTTTATTGAACTCAAAATATGAATTTCTTCTTTGATTTATTTGACTCAAAAATTATTTAGCAGTGGGGGCTAAGGTTGTAGCTCAGTGGTAAAGTGCTTGCCTCACATGTGTGAGGCACTGGGTTCGATCCCCAGCACCACATAAAAATAAATGTACTGTGTTGTTCATTTATATATATATATATATATATATATATATATATATATATATATATATATATATATATATATATATATATTTAGCAGTCTGGCACTAAAGTTTTCAAATATTTGAGAAATTTCCAGATTTTTCCATTATTGATTTCTCATTTTATTGTGTTCAGAGAACAAGCTTTGCCTGACTTTGAATACTTTTATATTTACTGATAATTTTTTTAAGATCCAGAATACAGTTTATCTTGGTAAATGTTCCATGTGCACTAAGCTCCTTGGGAGTTTTCTATAAATGTCAATTAATTTCAAATGGATGGATTGATTATGTCATTCACACTTTCTACAATCTTACTTTTATTTTTCATTTTCTGCCAATTGCTGAGGAGAGGATATTAAAATCTCTAAATGTAATCTATAGGATTCATCATTTTCCTCATAATTCTATCAATTTTTATACTTCATGTATTTTGAAGGTCTAATATTAAAAGTACAAGCATTTAAGTTTATTATATAATCTTGACTGATTCCTTTATCATTAGGAAATAACTTTCTTTAGTCCTGATGATATATTTTGCCCCACAACCTCTTTTGGTTTAATGTAGCTACTCCAGATTTCCTTTGACTAGTGTTTAACATGAGATACCTTGTTCAATCATTTTAATTTTGACTTCTTTGTGTCTTTCTTTGTGTCTTTACAGTGTTATTCCCTTAGACATCTATTTGGGTCTTGCTTCTTTAGGCAATATGACAATCTCTGTTTTTAACTGATGTATTTAGATACTTTCCACTTAATAGGATTACTGCTGTGCATAGGTGTAAGCTTAATATAATCTTCTATTTGTTCCTTCTGTTCTTTGTTCTTTTTCTTTTCTTTCTGTCTTCTTTTGCAGAAATACCACTATCGGTATTTTTAGTGATTCCTCTATTGGCTTATTAAGCTATAACTCTGTTTTCTAATCTTAGTGCTTCAGGGTTTAGAATGTACATCTTTAATTTGTCACAATATACCTTCAGATGATACTGTATTACTTCACATATTCAATAAGAACGTTACAATAATTACTACCCTTCTGAGATTTATACTGTTGTCATGTATTTTACTTTACATGTTTTCTAAATCCCATACTACACTGATGTTTGTCTTTAAACAGTCAATGACTTTTTAAAATGTTCAAATAAGAAAAATTATTTTAAATATTTATGCACACAGTCACCATTTTCAGTGTTCTTTACTCCTTTATTCCATTATTTCCATCTGCTGTCTTGGTGCAAGTGTAGGGTGAATTCTTTCAGCTTGTATGTCAGTACAAGTCTTCATTTTAGAAAGATATTTCACTGGGCATGATATTATCGGCCAACATTATTACTCTTCAAATATATTAAAGGTATCACTCCACTATATTCTTTTATGCCTAATTTCTGACAAGAAATCTGATGTCATCCTTAGTTCTTCTCTACATAAATGTTTTCTCTAACTGCTAAGATTGCTCTTTATCACTGGTTTTGAGCAATTTATTTATGATATAATATACCTTGATATAGCTTTATTCATGCTTTTTGTACTCTAGTTCCTTTTAATATCTTGGATCTGGAGATGTACAGCTTTCACAAATTTTTGAAAATTTTTGGCCATCATTTCTTAAAATATTTTTCTGAATACCTCTCAACACTCAACTTGAAACTGTCCCACAGCTCACTGATGCTCTGGTTCACTTTTCTTTAACAGAAGAAATTTTCCCTGTGTTTCATTTGGGGTACTTCTCCTGTTATGTCCTCAAGTTCACTAACAATTTAATCACAAATGCTTATTCTGACATTAATCCCATCCACTGTGTTTATCATATATTTTCAACTCTAGAAGTCTGATTTTCTTAAAATGTATCTTCTATATCTCTTTTTACCTTTTTAACACACGAAATATAGTAGTAATAACTTTTTAAAAAATGCCATTACCTCATTCTAACATCTCCGGCAGTTCTCGGTTGGCTTTGATTGGATGATTCTTCTCCTCATCATTGTGGATTGTATTTTTCTTGCTTCTTTGCATGCCTGGTAAGCTTTGATTCGATGCCATACATTACGAATTACTATTCTTAATATTTTGTATACAATTAAATTACTGGAAACAATTTGATTCTCTTGGGTCTGAATATTTGCTAGGTATTACATAAATTGTAATAGTCAGTCCGAGGTAACGCCCTTCTGATTATTCTACCCAACTTCCTTAGATAGTTTTTTCCAGGTGCTATTCTGGTCCCTGTGTTAGGACCTGTTCCTTCTAATCACTTAAGATTGTTTCTCTGACTTGCTAAGCAGTTTCATCACACTTATGTGCAGATCAATACCCTGCTGAACACTCAGAGAGCCTTTCACAGATTTCCAGAATTGTCTCTCAATGTAGCAACCTTCTTTTGGTACTCCACCCTGTGAATTCTAGTCACTTCGGTTTTCCTGGAATCTCAGCACCATCTCTCAATTCATGGTATCCTCTGGTTCTGCCTGACTTCCCCTTCTTTGTCATGGCTTGGGAATCTCTTAACATAGTAAAAGCTGGGACAACTAAAGAGCTCACAGCATTTGTTCCTTATGTTTCCAGAATCATTCTTTGTTGCTTGATCTTCAATGTTGCTGGATCTTCAAATTTTATCTGTTTGTGGGTTTTTTTTCATATTTATTTTAGTTGTTTCAGTTGGGAAGGTGAAGCCAGTACCTATATAAAGCTATCACAGCTAGATGTAAAAATCATTTGCTTTTCTTTTTCTTTTTATGGTGCTGGGGATTGAACACATGGCCTCATGTATGGTAGGCAAGTGCTCTACCACTGAGCTACATATCCCTTTTCTCATTTGCTTATTTTTTAATAACAGAATACATAATGAAATAAATTTTAAAAGTTAACTATAAAAGAGAGTAACATCAGGGTAGACAGAACTGGGACAAAAGCTAGAATTCTTTCAAAATCAGGCAGGAGAATCACAAGTTCAAAGCTAGCCTCAGCAACTTAGCAAGTCCCTACGCAATTTAGTGAGAACTATCTCTAAATAAAAAATAAAGAGGCTAGGTATGTGGCTCAGTGGATAGGAGCCCTGGGTTCAATCACCAGTACTAGAAAACAGAAACAACTTATTTTTACAAATTAACTTTGGCTCTTCTAAATATTTAAATAATTGTAAAATAAACAAAAAAATCTTTATAAAGTAATACCTAAATATTGAAAGCAAAAATGAAACAACCTGTGACATCAAGTTGGTGACAAACTGCCGAAGTCTGGCTTGGCACAAATCAGGAGCCACTTGTCAAAAAGAAACTAACTTTATTTTTAGAACTACAAACGCCAAACAAAACAGCTCCAGGGAAAAACCCTCAGAGCCCAACTGCCACCACCGGCTTCCACAAGCCTCTCTCCCCCACACCAGCTTCTCAACCTCCCACAATCCTCCTCCTCTTGAGGCCGATTGGCTGGGTTGCGTGGGCAGAGCCAAAGAAGTCACCCAATGAGCAGCTCCGTGGAGGAGCCAATCAGCTAGATGTTGCTGGGGCAGCTGTGAGCCAATCATCAGCTGGCAGTCTGAAGGGCAGGGAAACAGCCCAATGAACATCACCGCAGAGGAGCCAATCAGCTAGATGTTGCTGGGGCAGTCTGAAGCTTGCTGGCAGCTGGAAGTTTGCTGGGGCCCCTTTGGCTGTGGCTCTCAACATCTCCCCCTCTCTGTTTAAACAACAAGCATGTGGCTTATGGACCGTGCCTGCCTTAGGTTGTCCAATACATATGGTCCTTACCCGTCTTCGGATGAGCTGACCTCAGGGCGTCAGCCTCCTGTCTTAGGTTGGTACCATTGTAATTGGATCTTACCCGTCATTGACTACCGGTCCAGTATACAGCCACACCTGTGGAGAGGTCTCAGCAGGGGGGGGGGTGAGGTTCTTTGCCTCACCTCTGTTGACCCTCAAATTTTAGCTGAATGATCATGACAAGCAGAAGGGAGGAAGATATACCAAGTCAATTGACGGCTCCTTTTGGGAAAATTGTACCACCGATGAAATCATCAGCAAAAATACCCCAACACTACCACAAGTCGCTGCACCAACAGATAGTTCACAATGCATACAAATGACACATAGTTCTGTAAGCAGTTCAGTGCAAGTTCTGTAAGCAGTTCAGTGATGGCTATTGCAGAAACTGTAGATTAGTTTTATCTTTGTCTTCACCGGCACAGGGATGAAGATAGGAATTCTGGCAATAATGACTAAAGAAAAAATTAGGTAACATTCCAGAAGACACTAAAAGAAAACAATTTTCTTAACAATTTATATTATCTTCATCTGAAGATAGAAATTCTGGCAATAATGGCTAAAGAAAAAATTAGGTAACATTCCAGAAGACACTAAAAGAAAACAATTTTCTTAACAATTTATATTATCTTCATCTGAAGATAGAAATTCTGGCAATAATGGCTAAAGAAAAAATTAGGTAACATTTCAGAAGGCACTAAAAGAAAACAATTTTCTTAACAATTTACATTATAGTGAAGAGAATTATTAAATATAATGAAAACGAAAGGTGAGAGTAAACAAACAGATCTGTTAACCTCCTTTTTTGTTTACATATTAAAACAATTCTTAACAGTTATTTACCCAATTTAAATTAAACCATTTAAATCACGTGAATAAAAAAAAAAATTTGGATCCATCTTTTCATGAGCGCTCATCATATATGATATATGGAAATACGTACATTGGACATACATAAATTCAAACATATAACACAAAACACAAGTGTGCACACATAATATAATACATACAACACATAACATAATAGTAAAGGCCTTATAACTTTTTACAGGTAAAATCTCTATTGCAATGTTTAAAAACTCTATAGTCAAAAAAAAAAAAAATAGAACTGATCAGCAAAACATTAACCTAGGTCTGTATGAGCTCAAAAAAATAAAATAAAACTTCATGATATGGGAAAGGGCAATAATAAAATAGATATTGAAAAAAGCATCCTGGTTCTGTCGCAGATGTAAGGATAGCCAAATTAGAGTTTTGGATATCAGCTATTATGGATTTGAGCTAAATCATCTTCTTTTTGGTCTGTAGAAATCGCTTTAGTTAATCTCTCTGGAATCCAAATCGGTTGCTGTTCTCCCTGTGGAAACACAAAAACAGACCCCCGACTCCAGACAATCACTGGGTCAGGATTTTAGTTAATCTCTCCGGAATCCAAATCAGCTGCTGTTCTCCCTGTGGAAACACACAAACAGGCCCCCGACTCCAGACAATCACTGGGTCAGAACCTTGGTTAATCTCTCTGGAATCCAAATCGGCTGCTGTTCTGGGTCAGAACCTTGGTTAATCTCTCTGGAATCCAAATCGGCTGCTGTTCTGGGTCAGAACCTTGGTTAATCTCTCTGGAATCCAAATCGGCTGCTGTTCTTCCTGTGGAAACACACAAACAGACCCCCGATTCCAGACAATTACTGGGTCAGGACCTTTCCATTGTCCTGTTAGAATATCTTTCCAAAGTACCTTGGGCTTATGTACATTTTTTGGACACATATGCCTTTCTGCAGCACTAAGTCCTGATGAATCCAAATTTAAAAAGTTTAGAGTAAAAAGGGTTATTTTAAGTTTATCTTTGGGGAATATATACCCCTTCCCAATTCCATCTTTTTGCTTTAATAAGTACATTTTAATAGTTTGATGAGCTCTTTCAACTATGCCTTGTCCCTGTGGATTGTATGGGATTCCTGTTATATGAGTAATGCCAAATGATGAGCAAAATTGTTTAAAAGAAGTAGACGTATAACCAGGGGCATTATCTGTTTTTAACTGTTTTGGAATGCCCACAGTGGCAAAATTTTGTAAGCAATGAGCTATAGCATCTTTAGTTTTTTCGCCGGCATGAAGGGAGCCCATCAAAAATCCAGAAGAAGTATCAACTGTAACATGCAAATATTTTAATTTTCCAAATTCTGGCAAGTGTGTGACGTCCATCTGCCAAATATGGTTAGGCATCAATCCTCTAGGATTGACTCCAAGATTAACTTGTGGTAAAAAGGTCACACAATTTTGACATTGTTTTATTATTTGTCTAGCTTGTTCCTTAGTTATTTTAAAACGCTTTTGTAAAGTATTAGCATTGACATGGAATCTTTCATGAAAATTTATAGCTTCTTCTAGTACAGAGAAAATATGTATGTCACGTGTAGTTTTATCTGCTAAATCATTGCCTAAACTAAGGGCTCCAGGCAATCCTGTATGTGCCCTGATATGTCCTATAAAGAATGGATCTTTTCTGTCCCAGATTAAACTTTGTATAGTGGAAAACAAAGAGAAAACAGTAGAAGAAGGGGAAATTCTACCAGCATCTTCAAGGGATACTATAGCATTAACTATATACTGGCTATCAGAAAATAAATTAAATACAGAATCTTTAAACATCACAAAAGTTTGTAATACTGCATTAAGCTCTACTTTTTGAGCTGATTGTTTGGGTACTAAAAATGTAAAAGTTTGATCAGGTGTAACTATTGCTGCTGTACCATTATTTGACCCATCAGTGAATATATTTGGAGCATTCATGATAGGTGTTTTTCTTGTCATTTTTGGAAAAATTACAGGATGCAATGACCAAAAAGACAATAAAGGATTAGATGGTAAGTGGTTATCAAATGAAACATTAGATTTGCACATTATTATTGCCCAAGTATTTAACTCATTAGCTAATTCATCAATTTGATTCATAGTATATGGAGTAATAATTTTATGGGGAGAAATTCCAAACACTGCCTTTGCTGTTTTTATTCCTTTGAGTATTAATTGTCCTACAGCCTCAGGATACCTAGTAAGAATAGTGTTAGGAGAATAAGATAAATGTATCCATAATAATGGACCTTCTTGCCAAAATACTCCTGTAGGAATATTTTTTGTTGGTAGTACAATAAATAATAAAGGCAAACTTATATCAATTCTATCCAAATGCATATTTTCCATATATGTTTCAATGATTTTTAATGCCTTTCTTGCTTCAGGCGTTAACATTCGGGGTGAATTTGGATCTGATGGACCTTTTAGGATATCAAATAAAGGTCCCAATTCTCCTGTTGGAATACCTAGATAAGGCCTTATCCAATTTATGTCTCCTAATAACTTTTGAAAGTCATTAAGTGATTTGAGTTGATCTACTCGTATTTGAATTTTTGGTGGACGGACCATGGTTGAGGATAATAGAACTCCTAAATAATTAATTGGAAAATTTAATTGTACTTTATCTATTGCTATCTCTAGATTATAATTTTTTAATAAGTTTGTAAGTGTGGCATAACATTCTAGCAATGTGTTTTTAGCTTTGTGTGCCAATAACACATCATCCATATAGTGAAATATTTGTAGTTCAGGATTTTGATTTCTAAGTGGCTGGATTACTTTGTTAACATAAATTTGACACATAGTTGGGCTGTTAGCCATCCCTTGAGGGAGTACTTTCCATTCATATCTCTGATCAGGACCTTCATGATTTAGTGCAGGGATAGTAAATGCAAAACGTGGACTATCCTCAGGATGAATTGGAATTGAAAAAAAACAATCTTTAATATCTATAACTAAAACATACCAGGTTTTTGGCAAAGCAGACAATTGAGGAATCCCCGATTGAGCAGGTCCCATAATGACCATTTCATTGTTAATGGCTCTTAAATCTTGCAGTAATCTCCATTTACCAGATTTCTTTTTGATGACAAAAATGGGAGTATTATGGGGAGATACAGAAGGTTGTATATGTCCTTCCGCTAATTGTTGTTTGACCAGATCATGGGCTACTTGTGTCTTTTCTTTAGTCAAGGGCCACTGAGGAACCCATACTGGTCTTTCTGATTTCCATGTAATTTTTATTGTCTCAGTGGCCCTTTGTGAAAATCCAACCCATGTCTGTCTGTTCCTTGATCTATTTGTATTGGTGCTGCTATACATTGTTCTTGTCTTTCTAATCTTTTTCCTTTCCTAAAACCTTGTCTAGCCATAATAGTGGGTGCATTTTGATTGATATTATTTGTTAATGTCAAACCTAATTGATCTAAGACATCTCGTCCCCATAAATTTACCGGAAGATGATCCAATACATAAGGCTGTATAGTTCCTTCACATCCTTCAGGATCCTTCCAATCTAATAGCATTGCACTTCTATCGGGATTAGTCGCCACTCCTAGGCCTCGAAGCGATTGAGTGGCTTGTTGTAATGGCCAATGTTTTGGCCATTCTTGACGAGAGATGATGCTAAGATCTGCACCTGTATCCAGTAGCCCATTAAATTCATGTCCTTGAATATTTAGTTTTAGCATGGGGCGAGAATCTAAATTTAAAGAAAGCATAGCCCAATCTACACCTGTGGAGCCTAATCCCTTGGAACCTCTTTCTACAACATGACTGGAAAATTTATCATGTAGGCTTGGTATTATTAGTAACTGTGCTATTCTATCTCCTGGTGAAATTACTGATATACCCTTTGGAGAACTGGCTATAATTTTTATTTCACCTTCATAATTGGAATCAATTACCCCAGGACTTATCAAAAGTCCTTTTAGAGTAGAAGAGCTGCGTCCCAATAATAAGCCTACTGTTCCTTTGGGAAGAGGTCCTTTTACCCCTGTGGGAATGATTTGAACTCCCATCTCTGGAGTTAGTACTGATTTGGTGGAGGCGCAGATGTCCAACCCTGCGCTCCCTCTGGTTTGTCTGATGAGGGATCTGATGTGCTGGGCACTACCTTGATGGGGTTGCTGGGTTCCTCCAGTGCTCCGTATATTTGTGGTTTGGGGCCCCGGAGCATTGGGGCCCCCTGTCCATTTTTTGGCAACGGAGCCCGATGCCTTTGTCCACGATATTGTGGATAAACACCCTGTCCTTGTTCGTTTTTTGATAATGGAGTACCCTCTATGGTGGTTTGAGGACGGTATTCATTAGCCCAATATAATGGAGTACCCTCTATGGTGGTTTGAGAACGGCATTCATTAGCCCAATGTCTCCCTCTACGGCATCGTGGGCAAATACCCGGTATTCTACTTGTTTGATACCTAGTTTTGTTAAACCCTCCTCCTATGGGGCAATTCCTTTTAAAATGTCCTGTTTGTTGACAATTGTAGCATGTTCTTGGCCTGGCATCTAAAGCCTGTTTTACTGCAGCTGCCACAATTTGCCCTTGTTCATTAATGTCTCTGGCATCTAAAACCTGTTTTACTGCAGCTGCCACAATTTGCCCTTGTTCATTAATGTCTCTGGCATCTAAAGCCTGTTTTACTGCAGCTGCCACAATTTGCCCTTGTTCATTAATGTCTCTGGCATCTAAAGCTTGTTTTACTGCAGCTGCCACAATTTGCCCTTGTTCATTAATGTCTCTACATAATTTAATATATGTGTTTAAATCTTCATGTTTCCATGGTCTAATGATATCTCTACACCAACGATTCGCTTGGTCATAAGCCAGTTGTTTTATAAATGGCATTGCTTGTTCTGTATTCCCAAAAACTCTGGTAGCTGTTTGAATAAGCCTATCTACAAATTCAGCGTAAGGTTCATTAGCTCCTTGTATTATTTTAGATAATTGACCTTGTAAACCTCCATGTTCTTGTAAAGTCTTCCATGCCCTAACTGCATCTACAGCAATTTGTAAATATACACCAGGATCATATGCAAGTTGTTGCTGCCGATCCTCATAAGGTCCCTTTCCTAACAACATATCTAGATTTCTCTGAGGATAACCAGCTGCTGCATTTCGACTAGCCGTCTCCTTGCAAAATTCCTCATTGGCAACCTTCCATAACAGGTATTGTCCTCCATTTAGCACAGCTTTACACAAACTAGCCCAATCTGCTGGCGTCATGCTTAAGTTGGTAATGGATTCGACCAAGCTTACAGTGAAGGGTGCTTGAGGACCATAGGTTGCTACAGCCTCTTTTAGCTCCTTCACTGATTTGAAATTTAAACCCTGGTAAGTTCGCTGCCCTCCTACCTCAAATACAGGGCATACTTGAGATCCTGTCTCAGGATCCCAACTATCAACTGCGGGGGTTGGGAGTCTCTTAGCATATGGAGGTGGTGCTGTTGATTGGACACTTATGCCCTCTGGTGATAGAGTGCTGTTAGTAACAGTCTCTAGTAGAGGTGGCGCTGTTGGTTGAACACTTACGCCCTCTGGTGATAGAATGCTATTAGTAGCAGTCTCCTGTAGAGGCGGTGCTGTTGGTTGGACACTTACGCTCTCTAATAAAAGGGTCTTATTAGCAGTCTCCTGTTTTAAATTTTCCCCTGATAGATTTTTCTGCTCTAAACTTTCTTCCTCTGTCTCACTATCTCGAAAGACCTTCTCTTTCACTTGAATCTTTTCCTCTTTCTGACTAACTTGAGAGACTTCCTCTTCTACTTGAATCAATATGTCTTCTTCTTCCTCTACCTCTGTCTGAACTGAAGGCTTTGGACTAAGCAAACTAGATACCAACGTCCACAATGACAATGTGCCAACTGGCAGAGTCCCTGGGTTGTTCTTTTCTATTCTTTTTAAATCTTCACCATGATGGTTCCATTGTGATATATCTAACAGCTCCTCCTTAAAAAGCCATGGGCTATATTCTTGTATTACATCAACGTATGCCCTGACTGCTCTTGATTTTACTGGGAAGCTTCCTTCCTCTAACAATTTACTTAACACTCTTTCGGTTTGTTTTTTACTAATTGCTGATCCCGTATTTCTACTATAATACAACCCAACAAGATGACGCCAAACAAAACCGAGACAGAATCCAATAAAAAGGGAACCACACAAAATCATTATAACAGCCTTTCTATCCTCCTGACATATGCATCCGTCCTTTCTCCCTATCTGTTCCTCAAACGCAAATAGTTTTTCCTCAGATGTGAGTGGTTTTTCTTCCCTCTTACTCATCTCCAGGGACAGGAAAGTTAAAACAAAAACGAAGCAAAACAAAAGAGGAGACTTAGAATGGCTCCCCATCCTCTCGCCCTGCCCTCAGGGGCGAGCAGTTTACTTACCCTCAGTTGCTCCCCGTGCGAGCCACCAAATGCCGAAGTCTGGCTTGGCACAAATCAGGAGCCACTTGTCAAAAAGAAACTAACTTTATTTTTAGAACTACAAACGCCAAACAAAACAGCTCCAGGGAAAAACCCTCAGAGCCCAACTGCCACCACCGGCTTCCACAAGCCTCTCTCCCCCACACCAGCTTCTCAACCTCCCACAATCCTCCTCCTCTTGAGGCCGATTGGCTGGGTTGCGTGGGCAGAGCCAAAGAAGTCACCCAATGAGCAGCTCCGTGGAGGAGCCAATCAGCTAGATGTTGCTGGGGCAGCTGTGAGCCAATCATCAGCTGGCAGTCTGAAGGGCAGGGAAACAGCCCAATGAACATCACCGCAGAGGAGCCAATCAGCTAGATGTTGCTGGGGCAGTCTGAAGCTTGCTGGCAGCTGGAAGTTTGCTGGGGCCCCTTTGGCTGTGGCTCTCAACATCGGTGACAAACCACAGAAATGAATTAGTTCAAACATACCTTAGTGGGATATAGCTTAAAGACAAGAGAATTTCATTTCAGGAATACATTCCTGAAAGTATTTTAAATAACATAAATATAGTCTTGTGTTGCTTAATGATGGGAATAAATTCTGAGAAACACATCTTAGGCAATTTCAGCATGTAAACATCATTGAGCATACTTATACAAACCTAGAAAATATAGCCATTTCCACACGTAGGTATTCATATATGGTATATCATCGCTTTGGGGATAAAAACCTATAAGATATTATTATACTGAATTCTGTAGACAATTGTAACATTGTAAATGTTTATATATCTAAACATATCAAAACACAAAAAAGATATTAAAAATACTAGGTGACAAGAATTTTTTAGCTCCATTATTATGCACTAATGACCAAAATGTCATTAAGTGGCACAAGACTGTAAACAATTATACTGATGTCATTGAAAACTGGAACTCCAACATCAGAGAAAGAAAACACAAATCTAAGATAGATGAAGTGAAGTAAAATCTCTCCTGAATTTTCATGGGAATTATCTAAATGACATGATGAAAAATCCCCACATATTTCTGAGCTTTGTTCACTAAAAAGGCCTACAAATGACAGTCAATTTGAGCAATAAGCAATCCTAGTACTTGGAATGTAGCCTCTAAATATCATTTCCTATTGAAAGGAACCAAAGTTCTTTTAGAGAAATAGTTCCTTCAAGGTCTGGACAGGGAATGTTTAAGATGAACTTGGAATATCTCATAGTTCAAAAGCAAGTGAAATAGGTAACAATGACCACTAGGTGGTGGCAAAGGGTCCCAGGAGCCAAGATAAAGAGGCTTCTACAAGGCAAAAGGGGGAGAAATTGAGCATCAGGTAAGAACAATTACTATTCCTAACTGGATTAAACACACCAAATATTTTTAAATGCATGACGTCATATTGACTCTTAAATAAAAGTTAAAAAGATTTCAAAAGCCCCTTTGGGTATCATTTGATAATGCTAGAATACCACCTTACTATTCTGAAAAGTAATGAAGAAAAGGAATCAAATGTTTATCTCCTGCCTTAACTATACAAACCAAATATCTGTGTAAAGAATAATCAATCATAGCCAGGCGTCGTGGCACACACTTGTAATCCCAGTAGTTCGGGAGGCTGAGGAGGGAAGATAGCAAGTTCAAAGTCAGCCTCAGCAAAAGCGAATTGCTAAGCAACTCAGTGAGACCCTGTATATAAATAAAATACAAAATAAGGCTGGGGATATGGCTCACTAGCCAAGTGCCCCTGAGTTTAATCCCCAGTACAAAAAAAAAAAGAAAGAAAGAAAGAATAATCAATCATAAATTTTTATTTGTATAGGCATCCCAGCCTTTAAATGAAGAAAGAAAAATCCCAGCAACTCAGACCATTGCTATTTTGCAACCTGTAATATATTAGCAAATCTCACCAAGGTCACTGTTGACTAGTAGTCAACATCAAAGGAGAGGACATGCAGATGTCAATGCAATATTTTATTAAGTTTTCATAAGAAACAGAATTGAACCTAAACCTGACTACCAATTTCCAAGAAATATAAAGCAACAGAGAAAGGCTGAGGTTGTTAGCTCAGCACTTGCCTAGAATGCATGGAGCCCGAGGTTCAATCCCCAACACCACCAAACAAACAAACAAAAAAAAAAAGGCAATAGAGAAAACAGGTTAAATTGTTGTACCAGGGGGATGTCATTTATTCACCAAAGCTACAATATATCCTAGAAGTCCCACAAACATATTTTTTTCAATTATCGCAAAAAGTTACAACAAAAGGATAAATCAATAGAGAGTAACTTATATGAGACTTGTTCTCCCACTGAAAGCAACCAGAAAGTTGGAATATATATATATATATTTTTTTTTGGTATCAGGGATTAAACTCAGAAGCACTTGATCACTGAGCCACATCCCCAGTCTCAGCCCCATTTTGTATTTTATTTAGAGACAGGGTCTCACTGAGTTACTTAGCACCTCACTTTTGGCTTTGAACTCATGATCCTCCTGTCTCAGCCTCCCGAGCCACTAGGATTAAGGCATGTGCCACCATGCCCAGTCAAAATATATTTTTAAAGAGCTATTTTTCAGATAGAAAGCCACAAGGGACATGCAACTGTCACCCCTAAGAGCAGGAGAACAAATAGATGAGCATTTCACCTGGAGGCACCCTCTAGACCTCAGTTTGGGAAGGGGAACCCAAATAGGGCATAACAGTCTCACTGAGGAGAGAGAGACCAGAGTTCCAGGAGATTAAGCAGCCAAAAATATGTAGAGAAAACTACCAGAAAGATGGGAGCCACAAAGAAAGAGAGTTCCAGAAATCTGCATGGAGGTGGTCTTCAGTTTGGGGCTACATTCTAAGCAGTACCTGCGAGGGCCAAGAACAACTATAAGCTAACCAATCCCACAGTTGGCACTGAGCTGGGAGAAGTCTGGATTCCAGCTAGCCAGAGAGAGTTGACATACAAAAACAGTATGGTCAACAAGCTCATGAAGAAGTATTTGATCCAGGCATCATGGCACATGTCTGTAATCCCAGCAACTCAGAAGGTTGAGGCAGGAGGATCCCAAGTTTGAGGCTGGCAACTTATCAAGGGCCTAAGCAAGTTAGTGAGACCCTATCTCAAAAGAAAAAAAAAGTTCACTCAATATCATTAATTATCAGGAAATAAACTCACAAAGACATACCCACTAGAATGGCCCAAGTGCTAGTGAAGATGAAGTCAAGTGGAAGTCTCCTAAATTGCTGGTGGAAGTATAAAATGATTGTGGTCATTTTTTAGCATGGCTTGACAGTATCACATAAGATAAAAACATACATTAAACGTAGGAGGCAATTGCACTCCTAGATATAAATGAGTCCATTTATAGTGGCATATATATGAAATAGTACTGTAGGAAAAATGAATCTATAGTTTAAAAAAAAAGTTATCAGTGGTTGCCTGGAACAGGTGGTGAAGGAACTCACTGGGAAGGATCCCAAGGAAACCCCTTTTCTAATGAAAAAACTGTTCTATATCTTGATTATGGTAGTTTTTACATGGGTATCTACATTTGTTAAAACTCAGAGTGTGCTTGCTTTGGCAGCACATATACTAAAATTGGAACAATACAGAAAAAATTAGCATGGTCCCTGAGCAAGGATGACACCCACATTTGTGAAGCATTCCATAGTTTTGTGGAACCAACCCTTCAACAGATGAATGGATAAAGAAACTGTGGTACATATATGAAATGGAATATTACTTATAGCCTTAAAAGAGAAAAAAATTACGGCATCTGCGGGTGAATGGGAATATCAGGTTAAGGGAAGTAAGCCAATCCCAAAAACCAAAAGCTGTATGTTCTCTCTGAAAGTGGATGCTGACCCATAATGGGGGTAAGGTGGGTGGTAAGAGGCATGGAAAGAATGGAGGAACTTTGACTGGGCAAAGGGGAGGTAGGACAGGTGACAGGGCATAGGGATAGGAAAGATGGTGGAATGAGATGAACCTTATTACCCGAGGTACATGTAGGAATACAAATGTGTTGTGTACAACTAGGAAAAGTTTTGTTCCATTTATATACAATGAATCGAAATGCATTCTGCTATCATGTATAACCAATTAGAACAAATTAAAAAAAACTCACTGATATTAGCTATCAAGGAATTACTGTTAAGTTGGGTGATGGCCCGTGGGTTCATTATACTACTCTCTGTGCTTTTCTTTAAAGCTTTTCTAATTAAATTTATTTTTTAACTAGTACATAGAAACAAACATTATAATTATTGAAGTAGGTAACATGACATTTTGATGCATGATTACACTATGTAACGTTTAAATCAGTTAAATATATCTACCTCCTCAAACATCATTTCTCTATGGTAAAACTTTCACAACCTTTTCTTCTAGTATTCTAAAATGTACAGTATGTTATGGTTACCTATAGTCCCCTACTATTCTCTCTGCTCTTATTTGAAAGTTTCCATGATAAAAATACTAAAAATAATTTTTAAATTAAGATATAACTTCAAATATTTAAAGGATTTCTATGTAGAAAAGAATTCAGTTTTATAGAGGAAATCATGTGGAGGAAAATCTGGAGTCAATACAAGGATGAACTAGACAACAGAAGAACATATAGCCTTGTAAGAGAGTGACTCATGCTAGGAAATACTGGTGTACAGGCCTCATAACTACTCGTCAGGGCCACAGTAAAGAAAATAACAGCAATGAGTGAGAAACTAGACTAACAGCCTTCCAAGGTTTCTTCTAACACTAAGATTCTACTAAGATTCCATTGATCAATGAACCTGATTGGTGCACATCTCCCAAACACATCAGAGCCTATTACTCTCCAGTCCTATCAGATATCATACTACTTGTTTAAGATTTTACATTGATTTGTTCATAATTTTTGCATATATTTGTTAAGTCCTTTTCTTAAGGCTTTCAAAAATCACAATCATGCCTTACACCTGTTAGACTCTTTTAGTCCTCACACAATGTCCTGTACATACTGGGCCATCAAAATGCCTTTTTGAAATCTCCTTTCAAATCAGTCTTTTAACATTGTGCCTCTTCTTTGACACTCACGTCTATGTCTTACCTATCACCGTACAATCACTGACACACCTGCACCACATTCGTGTCCCCTGACCTAGACCTAGAGGAGGGCTCTGTGCATACCTAAAAATATGAATAAAGAAATCCTTTCCATATCGTGAGGCTGTTAACTTTCCAAGTGATGCTGATTCATTCTGATAATCAAATTATGACTGTGGAAGACTGCTTTAATCACTGGAAATATCATTATTCTAACTGCCTGGCTTGTACATACCCCTTACCCAGGTGGCTGCCACCATCATGAACAAACATGGAGCCAACTGAAAAATGATTTGTTTCTCCCCACCACATCTTTTCCACCCTGGTGGTCTTTCCTCCCCAGGTATTCATTGATTTATACCACCTTCTGACTGCCTACATGAGAATTAGGGGGTGCGTAGGGGTAAAACCCTTCAAAATGCCAGACACCTCACCAGACATTTTACCTTGTCAAATCATTTAATTCTTATGATTGGAGTAAGCATTATCTACATTTTTCAGATGAGGAAAACTTTTTTTCAAAAGTTTACTTATTTGCCCAAACTTCTAAATGATAACCTTGGGATTTGAAACCACATCTACCTGGCTTCAAAATCTATACATTTTACAAGGAAAACAACAACATCATCTTTCTTACACAAGCCTTGAAATAACACAATCTACAGGAAACAACTTCAGTTGAGGAGGATTACTGTCACAAAGGCCCTAGGACCTCCAACCTCTAAAAGCTTTCTCATTCCTATAATTAAATTCTAAAAGTCCAATATCAACAAATACCAATGGGGGGGAGGTAAGTCCTAAAATGCTTAGATAAGCTTCTAGACAGATTAAATGTCTTGTTTGAATCATGATTTTCTTTAGAAAGATCAGCCTTAAGTGACTCTTTATAAGAAACAGATCTAACCTAATTCCTTTTCATTCTTAAAACTTTCTAAGGATCCCCACTATTAATGGTCTAATGCTACTTTGGCTCATGACTTCAGTTAAGATTTGCTGGCCTCTCCAACAGGCCCATCCCCCTCCAACTTCACACTTTACAACACCAACTATTCACATTCTCCTGCCCTCCCCAAATATCCTTTCTTCATGTTTCCATTTCTCTGAACACATTTCTTCTGACTGCCAGCTTCCCCCACCACCCCAGCCTGTCTAATCAACAACAAACCACATGTCAGACTCCTGTTTGCCCTTTGCCTGTGCTTCAAACACATCTCAACCACTTTCTGACCTTATTGATCACCCTTCCAACCATAATAAATGCATTTATGGACAATAATGTTCTACCATCGAATAAATACCTCTCTTTCTGTCATTATCTTACTGTGTTTCAAGTGAATGCTGTTATCTCCCTGCCAGAATGAAAGGTTCTGAGGGGAAGAACCAAGTTTTTATAGGTGTGCAAATGTCCAGCCTTGGTAGACAGCAAATCTTCCTCATGTGCTAAACCAAGTAGCCATTAAAGCCACACCCCTATGGCTTTTGTTTCAGGAGCTATCTACTCAAAGGATCAGGAGTAATTTTCATAAAGACATTTTAAGTTCTTCACTTCATGACCAGAAGCCACTTAAAAACTAATAAATAATCAACATTCTAATTGAAGAAACTATGTCAAACTTACCATCTTAGACAAATAAAGCAAGAATGAATGTAATAAGAAAAGTATGGTGGTGGCATCTTCTGGCTCTTCCACCTTTATCTCTAGTTAGTTTTCTGTATCAGCAGCATCAACAGGAGTACCTTCTGTTATAAGTAGCTCTAAAATTGAAAGGGGAAATGGCTATTTTATTTTATGCTATAGAATAAGAATTGTCTCTCTTCAGTTTCAATATTCATCGAGTGTTTCACTAAATATATGAGTCACAGTGCCTGGAATATTTGGCTCTCCTAAAGACAATTAACACAGAGAAGAAAACTTCATAATCCTAATTAGAGCTATTAGACCCTTCAATTATAAAATGAACAATCTCTAGTCTACTCTCCACTACTTCAATGGCCATAGAACTGCTACCAGAACAATATTCACTCAAGGGAAAATTTAAAACCAGAGATATATAGACCAGGGTCACATTCAACAAACATGGATTTAGTGCTGGTGAAACCTTGTGTTTAAAATTTTAGGAAAGCTGAAATAGAGGGAGTCTTGGTTTGCAGATTTGCAGGTGGAATGAGCCAAGGCTTAACACAGTATCTGGCACCTGGCAGAGATACTCAACAATTATTTATTGAATGCACAGATGACAGCTATTTAAAAAGAACACAGTAATATCAAGAGAGACTAAAGGGAATTGGATACAGACCTGCATTGAGGCTCTGTGAATGAGGTAGAATTCCAGTAAGAACTGAGAGCTTGTAGGGGTGGAATTTCAGTATGAGTTACAGCCTGGGGTACGTTTGATTAAACAGCAGGAGTCCAACATGCAGTTATTAAGAAGTTGGACCAGTTGCTTCTAAGGTCTTTCTCAACCCTGAGATTCCCATTCACTACTATTTTTTTAAGCTTTTGCCTAATTTTTTTTAGTTTAGTTTTTGATGGACCTTTATTTTATTTATTTGTATGCAGTTCTGAGAATCAAACCCAGTGCCTCACATGTTAGACAAGTGCTCTACCACTGAGCTACAACCCCAGGCCCTCCATTCACTATTGGTCTATGAATTTGACTGCTGGTGAAGTCTGCACCATAGGCTCAGCATCTCAGCAACCTGAGCGGGCTGGCTGAGGCGCCGGCAGAGCCGGAGGGGACACACGCAGGGTCCTGAGGCTCTGTCACTCCTGCGCCCCACCCGTCATCCTACGACCCCCTAGCCCAGCCCACGGGGCAGGGGACCGGGGGATCAGAGCCCCATGCAGCCCCAAAGAGCCACCACGGAGACCCTGGGCTGCCCACCCACCTGTGGACTCACTGCTGCATTCGTCGTCTGCAGAGTTTGTGCTTCCACAAGGGCCAGCCGGTGCTCGGGTCCAGTTGGCCCGGCACTCGCCAGGTCAGCCACAGCACGAACAGCAAGAAGAGCAGCACTGGCGCTGCAGCCATGTTGTGGTCACCTTGGGGAGTCGGTGACAGGGTGGAGTAGGCTGTGGCGGGCGTCAGGGGGCGGAGGCGGGGCTCAGGGGGGCGGGTGGGGTGGGTAGCAAAGCACAGAGGGGTGGCGCCCGGGAAGGCTTAAGCCTTTCCCGGGTGACACCTCAGCAGGGATATCTGGGGGTCAATCCACAGACTCTACTGGAGAACACACGGAGCTGGAGCTCCGTCCTTCTCTAGTCAAGACCTTCTCATGGACTGAAGACCTTCTCCTCTAGTCGCTGCCTTGGCAACTAGAACTCTCCTTCTCATCCAATCACCTGCCTTTGCTCCTGTGACCTCACAAGGGACCCTCCACATGATTCTAGTAGTCACCCACCCATCCCCCCCCCCCTGCCAACTGGTCCTTTCTGGCTTTCCTTAATGTCTCATTTCTGGTCCATCCTAAACTAGCCCACTCCACTTCACCATCACTCCCATCCCCCATTCCTGGTCTGGTACCTCCTTTTCTGAACTACCAAATCCCACCCATGACTTGTCACAGCTAGTCTATGGTTCCAGGCTCCCTCCCCTTCAATCTCTTTGAGGTTCCTTGAAGCCCCACCCCAAGATCCCTCTGATTAGGAAAGGGGAAGGTGAATAGAACTGTGAGTGAGGGTGTAAACTGGAGACAGTGGCCTGCTTTTTTTTTAAGGTGGGGACAGGTGGGGGCAGAGAGATGGACATTAGTCTTCAGGCTAAGATCTTGAGATTCTTATCTTTATCCGTAAGGGAAGAAATTATTTAATTCAAAACCATATTTTTAATTCTCATTTTGTGCTACCAAAGCCCTAGCATGGTGTGGGAGTGGATGAAAATCAAAAGACAAGATATCTGGTCCTGGTCGGAAAAAGTCCACAACTTAGTGGGAACCAACTGACAAAACCGATTGTCAGAGAAGAAAGCTAGTAGCTAACATTTCTTGAAAGCTTTATGTCCAGTTGTTATTCTGAAGGAAATTTTATTTTTTCTGACCTCTAAGAGGGATCTTACATTTTTCTACTTCCCTTTCCAAGACTATTCCCTCTTTTGCACTGTGTAATCTTGAATTTAAATCTGAATTAGTTGCATTGATTTTCCCTTGTGTTAATAGTCAAATTATGATACAATTTGAATTATTGAAATGCATATGGAGGGGTTTCTTTTCTTATTTTTAATGAAAACTCACGTTTTTTAAAATTAGCACCTAGGGGACTATAGGTGGAGACTTAATATGTAGAGTCATCAGCATGATAATTGTGATTAAATAAACACAAATCAGTTCATGACAGATGATTTCACTTACTATTATAATCAGCTTTCTCCTCTATAAAACAGCACAATTAGTCCTAAATTGACATTCACTAATTGTATATTAGAGTTTCAAGGAAAACAATGAAGAGTTGGTAACTAGCATAATGATTGAGATGTGTTTTGACATCAGTAATTATTATTATTTTTAAGATGGGGGTCTTGCTATGTTGCCTAACCTGATCTCCAACACCTGGACTCAAGCAATCCTCCTGGCTTGGCCTTCTGAGTAGTTAGGACTACAAGTCACCAAACCAGCCCAGTAATTATTGTTTAGTAGATCTCTTTTTGGACACTAAAATCACTACTAATATGATTGTATATGTTTGAAATTGGTTTTAGGAGCAACATACAGATTTGATGCAATTCCCATCAAAATACCCATGAATTGGTGTGAATATACTTAGTATACAATGAGAGATATGAAAAATTGTGCTCTATATATGTAATATGAATTGTAAAGCATTCTGTTGTCATATATAAATTTAAAATAATAATAATAATAATAATAAATGTCATTTTTCCAGAACTAGAACAAACAGTCCTGAAATCCATTTGGAAGAATAAAATATTCAGAATAGCCAAAACAATTCTAAGTCAATAAAGCAAGCTGGAGGCATCATCACAATACCTGACTTCAAATTGTACTACAAAGCTATGGAAATAACCACTGCATTGGCTCTGTCATAAAACCAGATACATAGACCAATGGGAAAGAAGAGAAGACACAGAAAAAGATCCAACACAGTTAACACTCATCTGATTCTTGACAAAGATGCCAAAAACATATTGGGAGAAAAGACAGGCTTTAAACAAGTGGTGCCAGGAAAATTGGTTATCCATATGTAGACAAATAAGATTAGACCCTGTACAAACTTGAAAGAGATCAAAAGCCCAGGAATTAGACCAGAAACTATGCAAATCCTTGGAAGAAAATATACATTTGAGACTCCAGCATATAGGTACAGGCAATGACTTTCTTATTAGAACTCCTAAAGCTCAGAAAATAATGACAAAAGTTAATAAACAGAATGGCATCAAATTAAAAAGCTTCTGCACAGCAAAGGAAACAATTAGTAACATGAAGAAAGAACCTAAGGAATTGGAGAAAATATATTTGCTAACTACTCTTTTTTTTTAAGAGAGTGAGAGAGAATTTTTTAATATTTATTTTTTAGTTTTTGGCGGACACAACATCTTTGTTTGTATGTGATGCTGAGGATCGAACCTGCACTGCATGCATGCCAGGCGAGCGTGCTACCGCTTGAGCCACATCCCCAACCCTGCTAACTACTCTTTGACACAGGATTAATATCCAAACTATATAAGAAACTTTTAAAAACTTAACACCAAAACCTCAAATAACCTAGCTTAATTGGGCAAATGAATTAAACAGATACTTCTCAAAAGAAGAAATAAAAATGGACAACAAATCTATAAAAATGTTCAACATCATTAGCAATTAGGGAAATGCAAATCAAAACTACAGTGAGCTTTCATCTCACTTTAGTCAGAATAGCAGCCATCAAGAATATGAACGATATGGGGCTGGGGTTGTGGCTCAACAGCACATTGCTTGTCTAGCACGTGCAAGGCCCTGGGTTCGATCCTCAGCACCACATTAAAAATAAATAAATAAAAATAAAGGTATTGTGTCCAACTACTTAAAAAAAAGAATATGCACAATAATAAATGCTAGAGAGAATGTGGAGAAGAAGGGACACTTTTTTCTCTGTTGATAGGATTATAAATGAATATAACCACTATTGAAATCAGTATGGAGGTTCCTCAAAAGACTAGGCAGGAGACCACCATATAACCCAGCTATACAACTACTCAATGTTTATCCTAATGAATTAAAGTCATAATACTAGAGTAGTACATGCATACCCATGTTTATAGCAGCACAATTCACAGTTGCCAAACTATGGAACCAAACTAGGTGCTTATCAAGGATGAATAAATAAAGAAAATGTGGCATATACACACAATGGAGCTTTATTCAGCCATAAAGGTGAATTATGTCATTTGCTGGAAAATGGATGAAACTTGAGAACATTCTGTTACACAAAATAAGCTAAACTCATAAGATCAAGGGAGCCTATGTTTTCTCTCGGATGTGGAAGCAAGAGAGGAAAAAGGAAAAAAAAGTGAAAATCAAATGGAGATCAGTAGAGTGTAGGAAAGAGACCAGGAGAGGGAGGAGTGAAGGGAAAATACTGGGGAATGATATTGGCCAAACTGTAGTGTTATATTGTGCATGTGGAAATATGTAACGACAAATACTGCCATGATTTACGACTATAATGTATCAACAAAAAAATGGAAAAAATAAAAGAAAGCAAACAAAAGAACAAAATTGCTTTCATGTATATATGTATGTATGTATGTATGTATGTATGTATACAGCCTAGCCAAACATCTATTGTGAGCATAACATTAATACTCTGGAACAGTGTTGAGCAAATCATAGCTGTAAGCCTGACACTGTTTTTTTAAATTGTTCCCTTTATTCCTTTTTTCTCTTTCTTTCTTTCTTTCTTTCTTTCTTTCATTCATTCCTCTCTCTCTCTCCCTTCCCTCCTTCCCTCCCTCCCTCCCTCTCCCCCCCCTCTCTCTCTCTCTTTCTTTCTTTCTTATTTCCCAGGCTGGCCTGAACTCCTAGGCTCAAGTAATCTTCCTGCCTCAGCTTTCTGAGTAGTTGTGACTGTTGGAGCACACCACGGTGTCCAACAATGACACTTGCTTTTGTAAACAAAGTTTTATTAGAACACAGAAGCTTATATTATTTACCCATAGTCTAGGCTGTTTTTGTGCTACACTGGCATTTGAGTGGCAATTAAGACTTGCCTACAAAGTCTAATATGTTTATTATCAGTCTCTTTTCAGAAAAAGTTTGTTGATCCATGATTAGATTATAGACTAAAGTCAGCAGAATGAATACATAAACATTTCTTTTCTTACGACTAAAATTGGCTGTATGAAATGAGATAAATGATCTATTAATTGCCAAGATATATGTCTCTTCCCTATAGAAAGTGTGTATTCAGGACTAGAAATCTTGGCACTGTGTCATGTCAAATGTAGGAAAAAACCTGGCAGTTCATTTTGATGAGACTTAAGAAATTTCTTTTCCAGGGCATTTTGAGGTGTATCTAAAATTTGTAGATAATACAGGGAAGAACATTTTAATCTGCAAATAGATCATGTTCATTATTAGTTTGTAATCATTTCACAACTATCATATAATATTAAAGCATCATAAGAGACTGCCTATCATAATAGAAACTTTTATGACTCTAGCCATTAACTTGTATTTTTCTACTTATTGTAGACCCATACTTTTAAGCTAGTGCTATTGGTAAAATATATGATTATTTAACTCTGATTGCCTTACTAATTTTGACCAGTTTATTTTTCAGATATCCATTTTGGGGTTTACTCTTTCAATTAATTTTGGGTTCCATGGGCAATGAAATTGTTGTTGAGTATGTAAGATGTTGCAGTTTCTATGTAAGTTCACCTAAGTTCTTCTACCACTATTGATGGGCAAGGATATAACTAATTTAGTACTTTTACTTGAAACTGTTATAGTTCTACTGTACGGGATTTGTTTTCCTGACACAAAAGAGTATAAAACTAGAAAAACTAAACATTTTCAGGTATTAATTTCAGAGAGATGAAGCTCAAGTAAGATGGTGGTCATACTGAGTTAAGGAGAAAATTATCAAAGTGCAAGATTATCATAGTGGTTGGAATTTTGTGGACAAGAATGTCTGAGCTATTTATGGTGGGTGCAATGTGATTATGTGTGTGTGTTAGAGAGAGAGAATACTAAAAGCCTGGAGGAAATTTATTTTTGATATGAATGTACCAGATGAGACTCTTTAAGTCTTAGCAGAGTTTGACTGCTATAAAGGAGACTGAAGATGATGCTAAATGGCAATGTTGGAAGAAATTAGGTTTTCAGCAGAGTCAGGTTGCAGCAGCTTCACTAATATATCAGGTACTTAATTAAGAGTTCATAAATAAGCCTTAGCAAAAAGAACCACACAAAAAAGAGTAAAGGGAAAATGGTAGACCTAAATTTGAAACCAAAATTGATTCATGCTGAAAATGTATGAGGAAGCCAGAAAGGAAAAAGGAAAAGAAAGGTGTGTGTGTGTGTGAAAGGAATCTGAGGGCAATCAAAGGGAGATCAGTAGAATAGAGGAAAGGGATCAGGGGAGAGAGGAAAGCAGGTAAAAGAGAAATACTCAAGAATGATATTGGCTAAGTTTTATCACTATATTGTACATATGTATGAAAACATAACAACAAATCCCACCATTATGTACAAGTATAATGCACCATGAAATATGGAAATAAAGAAAAATACCAAACCTAGTGAGGCACGGAATATGCTTATAATCCCAGTGACTCAGGTGGATGAAGCAAGAGGATCACGAGCTCAAAGCCAGCCTTAGTAAATAGAGGTGCTAAAGCAGCTCAGCAAGACCCTGTCTCTCAATAAAATACAAAATAGGTCTGGGGATGTGGCTCAGTAATTGAGTACCCTGAGTTCAATCTCTGGAACCAAATAATAATAATAATAACAATAATAATAATAATAATAATAATAATAATACCAAATCTAATATGATCAAAACAATTCACCAGTAATTAGCCTGCATGACACATAAAACAGAATATCCTTTATAGGAAGAAAACATAATCCAGACTTCCTATGATGTATCATCTATAAATGACCAGAATATAATTAAAAAATTTTTTTTGGTACCAGGGATTGAACCCAGGGGTGCTTAACCATTGAGCCACAACCTCAGCCCTTTTTTGCATTTTATTTAGATACAGGGTCTCATTGAGTTGCTAAGTGCATCCCTTAGTTGTGGAGGCTAACTTTGAACTCTTGATCCTCCTGCCTTAGCCTCCTGAGTCGCTGGGATTATAGGCATGTAGAATATCATTAAATTTTGCCAGAATGCAAAGAAGATAGAAAAATGAGAACCACAAGAGAAAATATCACATATAAAAAAAGTTCCGTGAGCTGACCCAGATGTTAGGATTAGCAGAAAAAATTTAAATAGTTTTTATAACTAATTTCAAGGAGTTAAAGAAAAGCTTAATCATAATGAATACGTAGATATGGGTGTCAACATATAAATGAAAAATTTCTTTTAAAAGAAATAAAAAGTACGGTATTGGAAACGAAAAATTCATGAAACAAATCTATCATCAGATTGTATAGTGCAAAAACAGCAAAAAGTTAACTTGGAGATAGACCAATAAAAATTATCTGGTCTAAAAATTAGAAAGAAAAAAATAGAGACTTGGTTACTATCAATACAAAGTGACCTAACATACATATAATTACATTTCTAGAAGAATAGAGGCATAAATTGTACAGAAAAAAAATATTTAAGACAATGATGACTAAAATTATCCCAAATTAACAAAAAAGATGTCAAGAGATTTAGGAAACTCAGTGAATACTAAGGTTAGTTACAAAGCAAATCACATCTAGATGCATCAGAGTCAACTGTAAATGATCAATTAGAAGGAAAAAGGTCTTGAAGGCAATTAGAAAAAAGTGGTGTGTTATGCATTGGTAAAAATGACTAAAATGATAGCTGACTTCTTATCAGAAATGAGAGGTTAAAGTTAATGGAAAGGTTTAAGGTGCTAGAAGACAAAAACTGCTAATCCAGGATAAATCTCTTCAAAACTGAAAGCAGAATAGACATTTTAAAATAAATAAAAAGTAAGAAAATTCAATACCAATAGATCTCTACTATTAACAATGCTAAAAGAACCTCTTCAGGATAAAAGGAGATGATCCATCAGGTAGAAACAGATGCACTGTGTGTTTTAGTTAACTGTGTAATAAACTTAATGGTTTAAAATAAAAATTCTTTGTTATTTTTTCCTTATTCTATGATTTGGCTTTACATAACCTGATGAGTCCTTTGCTCTAGGTATTTATTACTGCTTATGTGGTTTCCTTTCGCAGGGATTGTTTAACCAAAGGTAGAACTGACAAAATCCTCCTACCTCAGCCTCCTGAGCCACTGGAATTACAGGTGTGCACCACCACTCCCGTCGGAAAGCGAAGCAAAATCCAAAGGACCACCAGGTAAAGTGACATCTTACTCCCCTAGTCCAGCCGCCGTCCCCTCTCCACAATCTCTATTTGCAATGGAAATCTTACACCTTCTGGATGGGACAGAATGATGCAAATCTCTGGCCAAACAAATGGGAAGGCAGCATCCTATAGTCAGTTCTTGGTTCACTTCCGTTAGCCGGTATGGGCTCAAGGGGCGGGCAACTTCGTTCCAACCTTCAAAGGAGGAGTTGGGGCGGGGCTAGGTTTTGCGCATGCTCCCAAGGCAGGTTTTGGGGCATGCTCAGAGCAAGCCCACGCTCACAATTTCCGGTGAGAGCTTTCTTCTGGAGTGGAGGCGGTTTCCTGCGGAGCTCCGGCGGTAGGTGGGTGAGTGCCGCGAGTATAATTGCGAGCTTACTTGTTTAGAAGACAAAAAGGGTGTGCTTGGATTTACCCGTGTTTTCCTTCCGAGTTTTTTCCCCTTATGCTCTAAAACCTTGGGTTCTGGGAAATGTGAGCCAGCTGGAGAAGCTTTGGTTACTGTGGCAACCATGTGTTACTGATTCTGGTTTTTGAGGATTTTCCTTCCGAGTTTTTTCCCCTTATGCTCTAAAACCTTGGGTTCTGGGAAATGTGAGCCAGCTGGAGAAGCTTTGGTTACTGTGGCAACCATGTGTTACTGATTCTGGTTTTTGAGGATTTGAAAAGAGAATTTGTGTTATAACTCCTCAAAGTACATGCTGGGTCGCATTCAGAGTCACATATTATTTCAAACTTAGGTGTTTAACCCCGGAAATTGACTTTAAAGGATTTAATTCTGGTAGTAATGTGGAAAAGCAGTACTTTAGGCAGGGTAACTAGTTAGAAAGCTAATGCAGTGATTAACACAATTTCAGGGTGTTGTAGAATTCCAGAGAAGAGGAAATATTGTAGAAATTCTAGGTGGTAGGATCAGAAGCTTTAATGCTTGGGTCGATGTGGGAAATGAGGGAGAGAGACACTGAGCCTCTTGAGGATTAATTCCAAACTCGCTTTTGCATTTGTATTTCTAGTTTCGTTTGCCACCTGCAATATCATTGCCTCCTACCTATCTCTTGTCCTAGTTCTAGTCATGCCTAGTAGTTTTATGTTCTCTGAATTTCCTTGTCCTCATTTTGTGTGTGTGTATGTGACCTTGGACAAGTTTCATAATTTCACTCCCTTAGTTTTTTCAACATAATGTGGAAGAAAACAATTAGTATGTAGTGTGAGTGTGTGTGATTCTGTGTGGGAGGGATAGAACCCAGGGCCTCATGCACACTAGTCAGGCACTGTACCACTGAGTTACATCCCTAGCCCCAAATTAAATAATAGACCAGGTATGTAGTAAAGATCTAATAAATATTAGCTACTACTATTTGTATTGTATTTGTTATTTGCATTTTATTGTTTCTTTCTCTAGGCTTGAATTTTTTAAAATTAAGGGGAAATATCTTTATGTGCTTGGAACATAGTAATAGTTGAGTAATGGATTATTTATTTTGGCTGCTTCTGACATAATTAAATGCTTTTTGGGTATGTGGGGGGGTACCAGGTGTTGAACCCAGGGGCACTTAACCACTGAGCCACTTCCCCCAGCCTTATTTTGTATTTTATTTAGAGACAGGGTCTTACTGAGTTGCGTAGGGCCCTGCTAAGTTGCTGAGGTTAGCTCTGAACTGTGATCCACCTGGCTTTAGCCTACTGAGCTGAACAGATTACAGGCCTTGGCAAATTTATTCTTTACTTTAAAAGAACTGCCAGTTGCAGGTTTGAGTTGTTAAATGGGTAGAGTGCTTGCTTAGCATGTGTGAGGCACTGGGTTCAATCCTTAGCATCACATAAAAATAAATAAATTAATAAAGGTATTGTGTCCATCTACAACTAAAATATATATATAATTTTAAAAAACCTACAATGCAGTTAGTTAGCTTGTCCATTTATACAAAAAGATTCCCTGTGGTTTTGATAGGAATGATAGGACTCTGTAGACTAGTTTAACAATAGTGGTCTTCCAACCTGTGTATCTGAGGTGTCTTTATATTTATTTGGGTCTTTTGAAATTTGTTTCAACAATATTACTTTTCAGATGGAACTTTTCATCTCTTTCGTAAAACTTACACCTTTTATTTTTAGTTTTTGATGCTTTTACAAATGGCATTGTTTTCCTAATTTCATTGTTTGCTTCTTCATTGTAAATTCATTTTTTGTATTTATCTTGTACCTGGCAACATTGATGAATTCATTTATTAATTCTAATAAATTTTAATGGAATTTTAGAATTTTCTAGACAGAAAATATAGTTTTCCTTTTCAGTCTAGATGTCTTTTCTATAATTTGCTGAAAGCCCTAGCTAAAACCTCCAGTATAATGAATAGAAATAGTGAGAGGGGACATTCTTATCTTGTTCTTGATTTTAGGGAAAAAAAGCATCCAATCTATCACTATTAAATTTCATGTTTACTGTGGGTTTTTCATAGATACTGTTTAATCAGATTGTGGAAAGTTCCTAGATTGTCCATGGTCACAAGATGATCATGTAGTTTTTGTTCTTTGGTCTACTGATTTGGTTTAGATCAGTAGATCTTTATTTACATTAAGAGATTTTCAGTTGTTAAGCCAACCTTGCATTCCTAGAGTAGATCCCACTTGAGCATGATGTATTATTCTTTTAACAATAGCTCAGTTTACTATTGTCTTAACAGAAGTTCTCAATACTAAACGACTTTTCTCTCTTTTTTTTTTTTGTGATGCTGGGTATTGAACTCTGGGCCTTCACCAAATGACTTTAAAATTTTTTTATCTTCGAGCAGATGAAAATGATTATGCATACAGTTCAGCAACCCAAAGTATGCTCAGTGACAGCTGAAAGACATCTGTAAATATTTGTGGATTGATTAAAACTCCTGGAGTTTGGGACCCTTTTGTGAAGAGTTATGTAGAGGTAAGTAGACTTTTCATAAAATTGTATTGGTTTTATTTTTGTCTTAAGCCTATGCGATATTGCATTTCTAATTATCTTTATTGATCAGGAGGAAATTTAATGGAGAAAATTGTTAGGGTTAGGGGTTAAGGGTTAAGGGTTAGGGGGTTAGGGTTAGGGTTTAGGGTTGGTTAGGGTTAGAGGGTTAGGGTTAGGCGTGAGGGTGGGGGTGAGGGTGGGGGTGAGGGTGAGGGTTTAGGGTTAAGGTTAGGGTTATGGTGGGTAGGGTTAGGGTTGGGGGTTAGGGTTAGGGGTTGGGGTTAGGATTAGGGGTTAGGATTAGGGGTTAGGGTTAGGGGGTTAGGGTTAGGATTGGTTAGGGTTAGGGTGAGGGGTGGGGTTAGGGTTTAGGGTTGTTAGGGTTAGGGTTGTTAGGGTTTAGGGTTAGGGTTGTTAGGGTTTAGGGGTAGGGGTAGGGTTGGGGTTAGGGTTAGGGTTAAGGTTAGGGTTAAGGTGTTAGGGTTAGAGGGTTAGGGTTAGAGTTAGGGTTAGGTTTAGGGGTTGGGGCTAGGGGTTAGGGGCTGGGGCTAGGGCTATGGCTTAGGGTTGGGGTTGGGTTTAGGGTTTAGGGTGAGGAGTGAGGGGTGAGGGTTTTGGGTTAGGGTTAGGTTTAGGGTTTAGGGTGAAGGTGTAGGTGTTAGGGTTTTGGGTTG
The DNA here is from genome assembly GCF_052094955.1 of Ictidomys tridecemlineatus. Lineage (NCBI taxonomy): Eukaryota > Metazoa > Chordata > Mammalia > Rodentia > Sciuridae > Ictidomys > Ictidomys tridecemlineatus. The sequence goes on along the minus strand of NC_135478.1, from coordinate 67,481,042 downwards.
AGGGATGAGGGTGAGGGTTTTAGGGTTAGGGTTATGGTTATTGTTAGGGTTAGTGTTAGGGATTAGGGTCAGGGCTTGGGTTTAGGGTTAGTGTTAGGGTTCGGGGTTAGGGTTGGGGTTAGGGGGTTAGGGGTTTGGGTTAGGGTGGTTTTGGTGGTTAGGGTTAGGTTTAGGGTTTACGGTTAGGGTTAGGGTTAGGGTTGGTTAGGGTTAAGTTTAGGGTGAGGGGTGGGATTAGGTTTTAGGGTTTTGGGGTTGGGTTAGGGGTTATGGGTTAGGGTTTGGGTTTAGAGTTAGGGTTTGGGGTTAGAGGTTAGGGGTTCAGGTTAGGGTTAGGGTTGTTAGGGTTAGGGTTTAAGGTTTAGGGTTAGGGTTGTTAGGGTTAGGGGTAGGGGTAGGGTTGGGGTTAGGGTTGGGGTGGTTAGGGTTAGGGTGTTAGTGTTAGAGGGTTAGGGGTTAGGGTTAGGGGTTATGGGTTAGGGGCTGGGGCTAGGGTTAAGGTTAGGGGTTAGGGTTGAGGTTGGGGCTAGGGCTAGGGGTTAGGGGCTGTGGCTAGGGCTAAGGCTTAGGGTTGGTTGGGGATGGGGTTGGGGTTAGGGTTTAGGGTGAGGGTGAGGGTTTGGGGTTAGGGTTAGGTTTAGCTTTAGGGTTTAGATTGAGGGTGTAGGGGTTAGGGGTGAGGGTGAGGGTGAGGGTTTTAGGGTTAGGGTTTTTGGGTTAGAGTTAGGGTTTTGGGGTTAGGGTTTTAGGGTTAGGGTTAGGGTTTTGGTGTTAGGATTTTAGGGTTAGGGTTAGGGTTTTAGGGTTAGGGTTATTGTTAGGTTTAGGTTTAGGGGTTAGGGTCAGGGGTCAGAGGTCGGGGTTAGGGTTTAGGGTTTAGGGGTTAGAGTTTAGGGGTTAGGGTTTAGGATTTAGGGTTAGGGTTAGGGTTGGGGTTAGGTTTTAGGGTTTAGGGTTAGGGGTTAGGGTTATGATTTAGGATTAGGGTTGGGTGTTAGGGTTAGAGGGTTAGGGAATACTCTCATGGACAAAGCAGATAGCAGGCAGTCTTTAAAAAATTTTTAAATTGAGTTATAATTAGTAAATTGGAATATACGGACAGAATGTGTCAAAAATGCATTTTTGGAGATCTGTCAAAAAAGCAAAGTATAATTTACTGTATCAGTTTGAATTTAATCTTGATTTTTCAGATGATGTCTAAATGTTTATTTTCATAATAAGCTTCAGTTTCTCATTTTTTGTTGTCTATGTGAGGGGAAATGCTGAAATATTTAGTTAAGAAAAACACTTTCAATGGAAAAATTGTAGACAACCAGTTTGGATGGCATGCATATTTTAAAACCAATATTGACATGATTCTTGGACATAAAATGATTCAAGCATAGAATCCAGAACTGTTATTACCCAGACAAGGGATTTAAGTGCATACTTCCCGTGATACTTCCTAAGAAGTATGACAACTATTTGTTTTCAGCTCTGACCCAGTGTTCAGGAGTGCCTGTTTCTTCAAAAAAAAAAAATCTCCCCAGCCCCTCAAGCAAGAGAATGTTGACCATGAAGGCAGCAAGCAAAGAGCTCAGAAACACAAATTCAGGACCCGAAAGCCCTCAGTTACATTACTCCCAGAGTGCTAAATACCTGGAGGCCTTTAGGTTACAGGAAGAAAGTTCAGGAGGGCTGCATCCTTTCAACAAGACTGTCAGCAGCATATTTATAACCTGGATTTCTAGTTACTGTAGACCAATAAATAGACTGATGATTTTTTGCAATTAATTATAAAGACCCTGATATAGAGAACAGAGCAGCCCCATATTAGACAGCACCAGACAAGAATGGTTTAAGACACACTGAACATAACCCTAGACCAGAGTCAGTTAAACAAAGACACAAATCCTAGCCCAACCAGAAAAGATACAAAAATATTAGTACAAAGATGTGATTGTATATCATACAGACGTCTCCTGAAGTGGAGGTATTGTAGTGCACTAGTCTGAGCAGAGTTGGCTCAGATCCCAGCTTTGGCATTTTCTAACTATTGAACCTGAGAACAGGAAACTAGCTATTGTGTGTCTCACAGTGGGACTTACTTTATTTGAAAGCCTCTACTCTGGTACCCACCAGGTTGCAAATGGACAGCAAGTAAGACCTATTTTTCTTATGTTCCTCATTCTCTTGTTGCCCTAGTTACTCCTTTGAGATGAACGAGTAAGATACTGTATATGGTTCTCATTCTGCTGTGTCACGTTCAAATAACCTTTATGTTTTCTTCCTAACTGCAGAGTTTAAAAATCTCCTCTGGTCAAAGTCAAGAAGCAGTTTGTGGAAGGATCTTCCCTTTGTATTTTCCATGAGAATGTGTGTGGTAGAAAATTCCTGAGCACATGCAGAGCACCAACTGCAAAGGAGTCTGAGAGATGTAGTTTTCAGCATTCAGACTATGAACCAATCCCAGGTATTGTCCACCAAAGTCTGTAAAGATAGGTCAAGTTGGAATGGTCACCAACTGCTGGAAAAAGATTAAGAAATTATTAGAAGTGCTAAGGAAATTAGAATCATGCTTTCAATGTCTTAAGAATTTGATTTTCCCTCAAAGATCACATAGATTGTATACTACTACCATTCTAAAAAATTATGTGTTTATTTTACATTGTATTACACTAACTGCCTGTTATGGTTTAGATATCAAATTCTCCCAAATTCCCATGTGATAAAGTGCCTTTTGAGGGGTAATGGAATCTTTAAGAGGTGAGGGGCCTAGTAGGAGGTCATTGGGGGTGTTCCCTTAAAAGATATACTAGGACCCCAATCACCTTCCTGCTCTCCAGCTCATCAGGAGCTAAGTAGTTTTGCTCCACCATGCACTCCCACCATGGTGAGCTGACTTGCCATTGGCCCAGAGTCTTGGGGCCGACTGATCATAGACTGGATCCTCTATGAGCCAAAAAATAAGCCTTTTTTTCTTTATAAGTTGATAGTCTCCAATACTTTTTTATAGTGACAGAAAGCTGACTAAAATACAGTCCTTTTACTTTTTTTATATTATAGGTCTTAAGAATGTGATTCAAGAAGAAAATTGAAAAACAACTACATGAATGCTTTATCTAGCTGTATAAGAGATTCTTTTTCACTTCATGGGTGAAAATGCTAAATCTGAAGACCAATGAGTCTTTAAGTCAAATAACTATTTTATTAGTTTTCATACAAGGAATGATGGACAACCTGTGGTCAATTATGATCAATTTAGCTTAAGCCATTTGGAAATAACCACAATTTCCTATTCAAAGTTATCTGTTCCAGAAATTATGGAATGACATTATCCACAATATGATATGAATTAGATGTCATAAACTTGAGATTTCATAACCTATGAGTAAACATTTGAGAGTAAGGCAGTTGGATTTATAAGCAGTTAAAACACAAAATAAAAATTTAAAGGCTGGTCTACAAGTTTTAGCTGGTCATTCACGTTTCCCTAATGTTTCTTTCTACTTGCCAAACAAACATCATAGCTCCTTTCTCATATCAAATGTCCTCTGCCATTTACTTAGCACTAGGACCACACAATAAACGAGCACTGCATTCTCACTTTCCAATCTCATCCTACTGTTATCACTAACAGAAATCCTTATTAAGATTGATATGTTGCTTCTGGGACCCATGACAAGCAATCATTTACATTTACTTAAATAGGGAAAAAGAAAAAAAAAACTCTACTTATAAAACTAAGGAGTGGAACACAATACCCTCACCCCTCAGAATTGTGATTATTCTAAACCCTAGGTCTTTCACATATTTTTTCTTCCCATTTATGTACACCACTTTGTCAGGTGTTTTAGTCATCATTTTTACTGCTTTGACAGAAAGACCTGACAAAACAAATTTTAAAGGAGAAAGAATTTATTTAGCCTTCAATGTTTGAGAGGACTTCATCCATAAATGGCTCTGTTCATTGTTCTGGGCCTAAAGTTGAAGCAGAAGGGCATGGTAGAGGAAAGAAGCTCAGGACTTAGCACCAGACCTCAAAGAGACTTGTTTGAACCTACAAGTGTCTAGTGACCTACCAGTTATTTGTGCCCAGTCAGACTGCAGCACCCCAAGGGCATGAACCGGTGATCTATTTCCTTCAGCCACTCTCCATCTGATTATGGTGATAGCCAGATTAATCCATATCAGTTGTCAGGTTAAAGCTTTCATAATCTATGGGCTGGAGTTATTATTCAGCAGTAGAGTTCTCCCTACCATGTGTGAGACACTGGGTTTGATCCTCAGCACCACCTAAAAATAAATTTATTATTTTTTAAAAAAAAAGCTCTCATAATCCAATCATTTCACCTCCACATTTCTTTGCATTGTCTTACATAATAGCTTTGGGGGGATACCTCATATCTCAAACATAACCTCATGCTTCTCTATTTGTAAAGTATCTGTGAAAACTAGAAACATAAGTGCATAGTAAAGAAACGTCCCCTCATCCTTAAATGTCAACAAACACAGACACACACACACGCACATACACAAATGAATATTTGTGCTTCTTTTTTAAAAATTTTATTTTTTAGTTGTAGGTTGACACAGTACCTTTTATTTTTTTATTTTTATGTAGTGCTGAGGATCAAACCTAGGAGGATCAAACCCAGTGCCTCAAGCATGCCAGGCAAGCGCTCCACCTCTGAGCCACAACCCCAGCCCCTTGTGCTTCTTAATCTCAGTTTATTCAAACAACACTCATTTTAAAGATATATCTGGCTCCTAATTTGAATGTATTCCTGAATTTATTTCATTTAAAAAAATGTGTTTACAAGGGATTCTCTCTTGGTAGTTGCAGAAATGGAAACTGGACATAGTTTCATTGGGTGTATAAAAATAATTCAAATGTCATGCAGTGATTCTGTTTTTAATTGGACAACTGGGAGCCTGGGATGAGGAACTTTAAGTAAAGATTGCTCAGCATCAGTTGTTACATAAAGCTGCCAGAGAAGCAAAGGAATATTGTAAATGAGTCCTACTACCTCAGGTCTTAGAGAAAATTTTTTAAATGTCTGATCAGGGAGAATTAAAGAAAATTAAAAAGAATGTATGGACAAATTACAAAAGAATACATGTAATTAAGTCAAGTCATAAGGAGTTTAATGCACATTGGTATGTTGCCTTATAGAGCTATTTTCCTTTGTTTAAATATCTGCTTTCTAGTGTGTAAGAGAAAAAAAAAGTAACACTTTTTGGAGCTTGCAATGTTTGCATAAGATTGCTCATAGGTTTCTTGCACCAAACCTTATAATAGCAAAGTATATTTAGTTTTATAAATTACTTATAAAGCAAAGTATAATAGCAAAGTATATATAATAGCAAAGTATACACAAAGTATAGTTTTATAAATTACTTATAATAGCAAAGTATACAATATCAAAGTATTGAATATTTCTAGTATTATGGTGGTTTACATCAAGAAATCAATGATTCTCCAAATTCTGAAATTTATTAAGATTTAAAATATGATTTTGGAGAATATTACTTCCTTAGAAGTTTCTCTGATAGTTGGGAAAATAGAAATTTTACAGGACATGAAAGCTATAAGTGTCCTTGGAAGTCATCCAAACCAATACACTTGTTTTATAGCAGAAAAACAAAAACAAAAGCAAGTTACAAAGAAATTCAGTTGATTGACTCAGGATTGGGCAATTAAGTAGCATAATTACATGTTTCAAACTTATGTGTCTAGATCAGAGTTTTACAAATAAACTTCACCTTAAAACAGTTTAAAATGTTTAATGTATTCTTAGCATATTCATCAAAAGTAATATGCATCAAGATTTTTTAAATTAGGAAAAATAATTATTATATTTTCTCAAAATATGATACATGTTTGAAATAAGAATTTAATACATCCAATAATGTATATATAACATCATACTGATATAATGCATTTTAATATGGTTAACATTTTGAAGTGATACATAGTTGCTACCAATTATTCATTGCCATTTTCATCTCTATTCATAACCCTCCCCAAACCACTTTCCCCACTCAGAATAAATTCCAAAGTCTTTGCAATGTCCACCATTCTCACTGCTCTGAACATCTTTAGCTTCATCTTCTAACTTTCTCTTCTCCTCCCCAAGCCCACTGGACTCCTCAACCATCCTACAGTTCCAAGGTCATTAACACTACTGGCCCTTATGTTTGTTCTTTTCTTGACTCGGCCACTAGGTAGTCCATGGCTCACTCACACGGCATTACATCTGCTCTAACAACTACTTATTCGAGAGACCTTCCAGTAATACACTGTGTAAAATTTTATCCACTCATGTCATTGCACTCCAACCTCCTAAACTGCTTTATCCTGCTCTCTACACTTATCATAATCTAACCTATTAAGTGTATGTTCATTTCTTTGAGATGGAAGTCCCTCAACATCAGTTCCACAAGGGCAACTACCTTGTCTGTTTCATTTCCTGCCAGACACACAGTGTTGCTGAGAATATATATTGATTCAATATATTAGGATTTCACCTAAACTCAAACACTTCATGGAATTCGTTTTGAGAACTGCATCTTCAAGCCATTTTCTAAAATAAATAAAACAATTTCAATTTTATCTTGTTTAGTCATATTTCCACTAAACAAAACTACTCATCCTGACTAGTGATACTTAATCCATATGCAAAATATTTGAACCAAAAAAAGGTTGATATATATAAAAATAAACTTTAATTAAATTTTGATAAGAAATATTTGAACCTTAGCTAAATGGCTTAAACATATCCATGTTTATTTGTTTGAAAATGTCATCTAAATATACCCCACAATGAGGAATTATATTGTTTACCATATACATTAGCAATATTTTAGAAATATAAATACTTTATGTAAACTTAATGTCACTAATAATCCTTACCATAGGCAGATTCTGCTTCTTGTAGATATGCTCTGAAATCTTTCTTGGACATCTATGCTTTTAATAGAATAAAGCTTCTGAGCATTTAAGTATTTTGAATATTCTTGCTTCTCATCATAAATTACTATCTCAAAAGAGTTTAATTGGAATAGATTTTAACTACCAAATGTCACAGAATGGAATGATAATTTAGGAGCATATTTGTACCTTTAAATACATTTCCACTCATTATGTCCTCTATCCGATATTGCATTAAGCCACAGAAAAGGTGACTCAGACATGCCATTAAGATTGCCAAGGCTTAAAAAGCAGTACAATGGATAAAAAATGTATTACTCAAATGTGTCAAAATGGAACCCAATTATGCTTGATCTTAATAAGTCCATTACAAGCTATATTAATTAATAAAGCTTGTCAATCATTAAAAGACATTGCTTAGAGATATTTAATGTGTTGGGTTATTTTAAGATATGAACAATTGAAATAAGCTGTCAGCATATGTTCAAATGACAGTCAATCAACTACTGTTTATTGAGTAAAGTGCTGAGTGAAGGACCATATCTCTGGTTGTATAATATTTTAAGTGTTTATTCACCCAAGCTCATAAACTGGATAGAGGAGGTGTAAGTTCAAGTTGCAGTCTAACCCATGTGACTGACAGAACAAATGTACAAAATAAAGGCTCAGACCACATCGGCATGTGATGTTCTCATTAATGTGCACCTTTCCTTGCTGAAATAAATATGAGAAGCAATAAGTTAGTGTTCCCAACTCTCAAGTAATGATTCTTATCATTTTCCGGGAATCTATTAAGGCATGAAGATCTTACACACATTATATAATTTTCAAAGTAATTCTGAGGCAGTCATTTAAAATAATTTAAAGCTGATTAAATTGATGGAGAGAGATATTAATAATTTTTGCCTAAATTACACAATTAGAAATTTTTATAAAGATCTATAAAACTCCAAAGAATATAGGCAGAGCTGCTCCCCAGATATTTCATGTACAAACTCATTCACTCTCACAAAAATTTAGTGAGATATGAATATGATTTCTAAGCTCACTCAATCTTTGAAGGTCTAGCTCAGTTTACTCAAATTCTTTACAGTGGCAGTTCTGTGTTCACTGATATCAAATGACCTGTGAGTTTCCACAACTTCTCTCTTTTCATCTTCTGATTGACACTTATATTTTGGGCCAGATAGAACAGAGGTATAATATAAGAAATTCTAGTTCTTCAGACACACTATAAGCATTATTTAATGTGGTAGTGATGTGATATCTCCAGAAAAGTGTAGGTCAAATTCAATCATATTCAATAAATAATCATTGTGAACTTTATTAGTAAACTTCAACTCCCTGATAATTTTACTTTCTCATGGATAGTTCCCTGAAGTATATCCCCTGAGTAATTTTATAAACCTATACCTTGAAAATTGTTCTATGCAATAAAAAATTTTAACTATGAAGTAAACACATTAAATTACTCATATTTTCCATTATATCAAAAATTAAATTACTCATGTTTTCCATTATATCAAAACAATCCAGCTGTTATATTAGTAAGTGTACTAAAATGTATAATTATATATTCTAATATATATGTTGAACACATATACATTCACTCACATATTTTCAAAAGTTACCTCAACTTTTTTAAAAAAAAAAAACATGGTAGTTGTCAATTGACTTTTATTTTATTTATTTATATGGCATGCTGAGAATCAAACCCATTTCCTCATGCGTGCTAGGCAAGCACTCTGCCACTGAGTCACAACCCCAGCTCCTATATGAGCATTTTTAAGATAATGCAATTTAAAATAGAGTTGTAAGTTTCATAGTTTAATAAAATAACAAAAGGCATGCTTTATACGGGTCTTTGTGACATATGTGTCATTAGGTAGAAAACAAGAATGATGAAGGAAGTCTTGAGACTCAGAATGTGGGTCCAGAGCCTAATGGTTCTTTGAGAAGCGTTCATTCCTTTCTCTAGGAATCCTCCATTCTCTGATACCCTAAGCCAGCAGATACACAGTATAAAAAAATGGCTTAACATGAAATTCTAAGATACAAGAGCTAGTCATCCTAGGGGCTTAGTATGGGCCAGCAGCACTCTAGTCTTTGAGACATTGCCTGTCAGGTCCTACTATGGTTTCACTATTAGATGTCTCAAAAAGCTCACATGTGAGACAATGCAGGAAAGTTTAGCAGTGAACTGACTGGGTTATGAAAGCCTTAACCTAATCAGTGAGTAATCTCCCCTGATAGGGAGTAACTGAGTTGTGACTGTAGGCAAGTTGGGTGTGGCAGGAGGAGGTGGGTACTTGGAGGTGTGCTTGTGGGGTATACATTCTGTCCATAGCAAGTGGAATCTCTGTGTGTGCTTCTCAGTAGCCATGTCTTGACCTGAATTCTTCTATCATATCCTTCTGCTGTGATGTCGTGCATCCCCTGGAGTCCTGAGGAATGGAGTTCACCATCCATGGTAAGAGACATCTGAAACTGTGAGCCCCCAAAATAAACTTTTCTCCTTTAATTGTTCTTGTCAGGTCTTTTGGTCTCAAGAATGAAAAAAAAAACCAACTAAAACAGTTCCTTCTGACAGCATTGGAAAAGCAGCCCATCCTTCATCAAGGAACAAAGAAGGAAATATAAAAGGAATTTATTTCCAGGTGTAGTTCTTGGTTCTCCTGTTAGAAAGTTGAGGGCACCTTGTGGACTGAGTGAAATGGTGGCTGCTGTAGTCAGCTCAGGCTGCCATAACAGCATACCACAGACTGTGGGACTTAAACAACAGAAATTCATTTTCTCACTGAGAATTCCAAGATCACTTTGCCAGCCAACTCAGCTTTTCATGGTGGTTTTCTTCCTGACTTTGGATAACCATTTTTTGCCTCTATCATCACATAGTAGAAGCAGGCAGGAGGGAGAGAGGAGAGAGAGGAGATAGAGAGACAGACAAAGAGAGGGAATTTTGGAGGCTCTTATTATAAATACACTGATCCCACTGGATCAGAACTCACCTTTTGACCTCACTAAAACTTAATTAAAGGTTAAATAAATCCACTCAACCCACAGAAATATGGTAAAAGATGATAAATAGTTGTTTTAATCCACTGAAATTAGAGAAAATTTTTTACAGTAATAGATAACTAGATACCCCTATTCCAATTTGTCATGTATATATAATAATATCAGACCTGGCCACCACATGGGTGACTGTGTCCATGAAGGAACAATTCAAAATTCCCACTCTTCTTTGCGCATCCATTTTACCATCTGTGAAACATCATAATAGGACTAAGTCAGATTTTTTTTTAAAGAGAGAGAGAGAAAAGGAATTTTTTTAATATTTATTTGTTTAGTTTTTGGTGAACACAACATCTTTATTTTTGTGTGGTGCTGAGGATGGAACCCAGCGCATGCCAGGCAAGCATGGTACAGCTTGAGCCACATCACCCAATGAGGATTTTTTTTAAACTGTATTGATTAAAAACAAATGACACTCTGGGGGATAGCTCATGTCATTGCAGTTAGATGGTGGCTGGGGTTGCAGTCATCTGAAGACTAGACTGTCCTGGTCATCCAAGATGGCAGCCTCTTGTGGCTGGCAGTAGTGGTTGTTGGTCAATCAGTATGCCTGCATGTGGTCTCTCCTCTTGGCTTGTAAATCTCATAGCACGTTGTTTGGTTTCTCAGATGGAACAAGTCAAGACTAAGTGATCCAAATGGAAGGATACAGAAGCTGCTAGGCCAGTTGATGGCTGAACCCAGAATGGACACAACTTCTTTTCTGCCATATTCTAGAGGTCTGTGTAGTTGTAGATCACCAGGATTCAAGGAGATTAAAAAGACTTCATTTCTTGGGAAAGCAGCAGAAAGTAGGTGACAAAATCACATTGTGGAAGTGCATGTGGGGTGAGAGATATTGCAGATGTCTTTGAAAAGGGGTAAGACCTTCTGATATGCCATCTTTTATTATCTTCCTCTAAAAGAATTTGCAAACATTTGTGGTAACCTGCTGTGGGAAGTGAATGAAACTGTAGCCTTTCCTCTCCAACTCTGACAGTCCTGGGGACAGGAGGAAGAAGCATCTTAGTTTACAGAATCATAGAAAGGGTGAACAATGCTTCACTCTCTGGCAAAGCAGGAGTATTAAATATTTTTAAAAATATTGGTTACTGGAGCAAGCATGTACATACTAATAATGGAATTTTTTAAAACTTGTATTTTGGAAATGTTCATAATAAAACATCCTGTACTTGAAATTAAAAAAAAAGTAAAGCCCCTCCAAACATTGTCAAATAGCAGATTTGTCAAATAGTCAAATTTAGAACTTCATTACATGAATGTGGGAAAACACAAACATTCAACCCACAGAAGGAACTAAATTAATGGATGGGGGGAAGTTGTGTGAAGATGGAGGTTTGGGATTTCCTACTAGTTGGAACTGTGGGAGCAACAAAAGTCATAGAAATCAGAGTTATAACACTGTATTAGCATGGCAGGAAAATAGTATTACCTATACTATCTACATATTTACAAAAATTAAACAGACTTCAAAGTTATTAATTATAAGTTGATGAAATTAAACAGGTATTTATACAAATAAGTCTATTTAACTGTAGATAAAATACATAATGGGTTTTATAGTAATCCAATGTTTTCATTTGCATTAGGCTTTTGTTGTTGTTGTTAATCTGGAAATAGATTCTAAGAGTAGTACATTAACAAAATATTTTAACATTCACCCTTATAAAATGATAATAAAGGACCAGAATTACTAAGGAAGTAAAGACCTGCTTATTGTAAAAACAGACTAATTTTCCATGTTTATCTTTTCAGTATAACATCATCCATCATTGTTAGAAATCTTATGACCATGTGCCCACCAGTTAATTCATTGACATGCAGACCTTTGACATTTTTATTTTTCTTCACATAATCTTTCCATTCCAAATTGTCATAAACAGTTTTATTGGTGATCCTATCCTTTGAAGAGCATCTTTTCTCCCCCATAATATAATGAAAGTAAAGACAGATTACTGCCCAGAAAAGGTGGAAATACCCTGAAAGCCAAGAATGAATAAAATGATCTCAAAGAAGGAAAAGTGAAAAAAATACAAATGCTTTTTATAAAAATGTTTAGCTTTCTATAAAGTACTTGAATTCTATATAAATAAAAGAATTAATTATACATAAGTACAACCAAAACATTCAAATTAAATTTTTTTCAGGATCTATATATCCTAATATCTTCTACGTGGTCATTAAAGATGAATATCAAATTTTTTTAAAGTTAAAGGAGAAAGGTAGAAAACATAATGTCATTTAATATTCAACTAACATTGTCACCTATGTCAATCCTGTTTTGGTAATAATCATCAACTATATAACAAGAGAATTTCTATTCCAATGTTACATAATATTCTATTTTTTATAAATTTTACGGAATCAATGAAATAATAATAACAGAAGTATCATTATAATAATAGAAATATCATTTATTATAGATAAATAATATTTATTTCATATTACTACTAAAAAATTTCAAACTTTTTATTTAACTTTGCTTGTGCTAATTTTACTAAGTGTAACAATTATAAGATTTTCCTTTTATGTGCTTCAACTTACTTAAGACACCATATGCCGTGTGTATCTTACTCTGGAACCATGTTTATAGATTTTGTGCTCCGGCCCTAAATAACACTTAATGAAACTAAAATATGTGCTTTGCATTTGGCTAGATGTATACAAGGGTTATACTTCCATTGTACATGATTTTGAAAGAATATATAAAAAAACATTTTCTAAGTATAAATACTTTGTGATTTTTCTAGGTATAAATATTTTGTAATATTTATGAGCTGAACACAATGAAGATGGGATGATTCATTGAGCTTTGGTATTTTGAGGCTAAGAAAAAGCAAAGATAAAATAAATAAATAAAAGAACTCAAACCAAAGATTTATACTCTTACACTTATCCACTGAAATAAAGACACATCATAATTCAAATATGTCAGTTGACAAGAAATAAGCTTACACTTACAAAAACTGACAATATATTTATCTTAGAGAAGTGTAAATTAATTAAAAGTTTTAAATATGCTCATAATTATCCTTGACAGCTTCTTAAATGACTTCCAGTTATCCCTGCATAGGGTATTAGTACTCTTTGGTAATCTCTTGAGTATGGAGTGGACCTAATGATTTGCTTCTCAGGAATTAAATACTGCAAAAGTGATGTAGTCCCAGCAACTTGGGAGGCTAAGGCAGGAGATGATGAGTTTAAAGCCATCCTCAGCAATTTATCAAGGTTCCAAGCAACTTATTGAAACCCTGTCTCAAAATAAAAAATAAAAAGGGCTGGGGATGCGGCTCAGTGGTTAAGTGCTCCTGCATACCAAACAAAGAATCAAACAAACAAAATTTTTAAAAATGGTGTGGTACTACCTGTAATAATAGATAATCATTTTTAAAAAAGTGTCCTAATGTCTTGGAGCTTCTTTTGCTCATTCTGATGAAGCCAGCTGCTGTGTTTTGGCCTGTCCTATGAGGAGTCCACATGGCTAGCAGCATCAATAGCCACCAAGGAACGAATTACCTTACTCAGCCTGTGAGACATGAACCTGATCAACAGTCACTGAGAGAGTTGGAAGGGGAGCCAACCCCTATTCAAGCCTGAGATGATGCTTCAGCTCAACTCTTGCATTGCAGCCTGTAAAAGAAGGATCCACCTAAGTCACATCCATATTTTGGATCCACAAAATCTATGAAATAATATGTGTGTAATATTTTTAGCAATTAAATTTTGAATAATGGCATACAGCCATTGATAGCTAATATAAATAATATTTTACCTTAGAGTCAAAATAATGTTCTATTTCACAAAATGGTTATAATCTGCCATTTTTCAATATTTCTATTCTCTAGTCCTTTGTTACAAAATCTGAGAATTTGGGAAGAATGTAAATATAAGATTCTTTATTATTATTTCTTTGTTTAAATTGTATCTCACTTACTTCATTGGATTACTAAATTAATGCCTAGATTTGATATTAAATTAGTAAATAAGAATTGTAAATATTACATCATACATGCATAGACAAGTACCTAGCTCAGTGCTGTTCACTATTAAAAATGTTAGAAAAGAGGAGGAAACAGATGTTTGTAGGGGATGGAATGCAGGGAAAGCAAGCCTGGAGTCTCAGCTTAGCTACTGTTTATTGGCCCATTTGGGATTTTCAGATGGACCAGAGGGGAGTGCTTGGGGGCTAAAGTTTTCATACACTCCAATAGAAAATGTTCAATCTCTCAGCATCTTTCACAGATTTTTATTTTGTTTATACCAATTTATAAATTTTGTTCAAGATCAATTCTTAAACTTTCTGTAGGAAAATGTTTAGTATGTCAGAATAAAAATAAAAGTGTGAAATACACATTCACAGCCATACATTTTCAAATTTAATAAGCACATGATTTTGACAGGGCTATAATTTGAAAATCTGAAAACAAAGGTGTGGAATGATGAAGGAGCACATACTCTGAGTTTTGTATATTAAAATTCAAAAATTTAGGAGCAATAGAGAATACTGATATGAAGCATCATTTTGCCAAATTATCATAATAGATTAAAGATATTGGCAAATCTTTTGCTACTCCTTTCATTGAGAGTGCAGGAAAAATTCAATTCCCCTTTAAACAAGCTGGATTAATTAATTAGCTTGGCAAGTGGAATAGGGTGAATTGGTCTAGGATTTTCAAAGAAGAAAGGGCTCTTAGCTTTCACCAAAACCTCTTATAATGCCAACAACTATATGAAGCCAGCAGCTACTTAAGAAACTCTGAAACCCTGAGATCATATAGTGAAGAAGCTGCAGGTAGGTCAACAGTGTGAGCTGAGTCTAGCCTTACAGCTATACACATTGTGTGGGTGAAGTCATATTGGATGCTGCAGACAACTCTTAGCTAATTGAGTGTTATAGAGTAATGACATTAGAAGCCGAACAATTACCCAGCTGAACTCTCCCCCTAATTCTTGATGGGTCATAATAAAATGGTGGTTGTTTTAAGCTACTTAACTTTGGAATAGTTTGTTACATAATAATCAATAACTGGAAATATCAACATACTTGCCTAATTTATTAACATAGTAATTAATTTATTAATTAAATAACACCCCCAAAAAGAGAAAAAACATTTTGCAATATTATCTAGAAGTGACAATTAAGGCTTCTCAAATACATGAGATTAAAAATGTCATTGGAGATCTAGAAGAAAATCACAATAGATAAATAAATAAGACAACGGTAGTCTGTTCAATATGCTAATTGTGTGACTTTAGAGAAATTCTATATTCTGCTTGAATTCTATATTCTGCTATGTAATTAAATATGAAAATGAATAGAAAAACGTGTGAATACAAAATACATATGTGCTTGTGTTATGATTATTATATTTGGATATAGAAGTTATGAGTTAAAGAATAAATTCATTTTGTTGTTCCATGTAGACTGCTACATTGAATGAAAAAAATTTCATGCCTGCTTCTAATAGACAGGATAGACATAAATAACCAGATCAAGAATGTTCCTGAAAAGATTCATAGCTCTTTATATAGCATGTATGTTAGTACAGAAATAATAACCCCCTGACCCAAGACGAGAAACATGAACATATCTTTCTTCAGGTTGATACTGAAAACTAACAAAGGTATTAGTTTGGTGTACAAATTCCTACAGCATTTTCTTTTTAAAAAACCTCAGTTCACAGAACTATCTTGTATACTGAGTAGGACCCTATGATAGATATATTCAACTTGATAAAACTCTATTGATGATTTTCCATAGTGATGCATAAACATGGTTTTCAAATAAAGGAAAGAAAAACCTAGGCATATAGAAGATTTAATGAGAAGGATCCATCTGGTAGCTGCTTCAATCACAGTTTTTCTTAGTGGCAACCACATTTACTTGTTCATTTCTCAAATCTTTTTGTGTTTCCCTCATGTCCCCAATATTAGGCTTATACTACTACTTCATGATTTATGTTTCTTGGATAATGAAGACATTTAGACATTTTCTGTTGACAGTTTTTCAGTAATGATTAGTGATGAGAGATAGATTGTGTTTCTCATACTGTTCCATTCCCTTGCCTTTCTCCTTAATTATTCTTAGTTTCTTAATTCTACTATTCAAATTCAAATGGTACACTTAATTTTTTTATCCTTAAACAAATAATATTAAATTTTAATACAAAATACTTACAAAATCCTGATTAACTCAATTGCAACAATTCAACATAATATTTAATAATTTTCTGAAAATGTATCAGTTTTAAAATTAAAGTTTTTAGGTATTTTTAAAATTATTCACATGTGATGACATCAGTTTTCCAGAATGTACTGATCAGATATGTGTATTTTAATCCAGATCATTTCCTTTAACACCCAGTAAAAATTTTTTTCAGTGAGGTGTTTGAAATATATGTATTTTAGAAGAATCATATTGGAAAAAAAATAAAAGAGATTTTACACTGAAGAAAATTCCTCGGTGTGGCTTGTTAAGAAAATATGTCTCCTCAGTCTCAGAGGCTGGCATCATAGTGTGATACTTTCTCTCTACTTGTATGAATCAGCATGATGCCTCAGCACAGGAAATCTATAATGTCATAATGTTCCTTAAATACCACCAAAAAGGTAATTTTCAAGTTAAGAAAGAAACAGGCACTTTTTGTTAGGAAAAAAAATAATTAAAATATGTTTAAATGTTTTTATTTTTATAGTAATTAACAATAGACAAAATGCTTAAGGTCATCTCTACAGAATTAAGTATTAATTACAGAATTTGCACAATGAAAGTGTTTTTGTTTTTTTCCTTATTCCAATTACCTTGTTTGCTTCCCAGATGTTATGGTTTAGATATGCAGTGTCCTCCAAAATACTCATGTATGAAACAACACAAGAACATTCAGAGGCTAAAGTATTAGATTATAAGAGATGTGGCTTAATCAGTGAATTAATCCACCAATATGGACTAAGTGGGTGGTAACTCTAGAAGGAAAAGTGTGGCTGGAGGAGGTAGGTCACTGGAGCCTGCCTTTGTGAATTATATTTTGTCCCTAGTGAGTAGACTTCTCTCTCTGCTTCCTGATTGCCATATCCCCTTCTTACCCTTCTGCCATGATTTTCTACCTTACCTTCAACCCAGAGTTATGAACTCAGAAAACCATGGATTGAGACCTCTGAAACCCTGAGTCAAAATAAACATTTCCTTCTCTACATTGCAACCAATAGCTGATTAAAACACCAAATAAAGTTTCTTCAACAATCTGTAGAGATGTACCCTTCTTTTCTTTCACATGAAAGGTGAACATTTAATTTTGAATAATTAAAGATAAGGCTTTGTCCATATTACATTCAGTGGTTAATATTTTTCCTTCTTTTCAGTAGATAGAGGCAAATGTGTTTCTATTTGTTGCTCACAAAATGAAGATGAGTTTCCTTTGCCAGATTTTCTTTCTGAGCTTTTAAATGCATGACTAAAGATAGTATCTTCTTGGAAAAGTTATATGTGTTTGATTTCTCATCTACCTGTGGTGAAACTCTTAAACATTTCTCTTGTTTTAGTTTTCAAATAATATATTTCCTTAAATATTTCTGTTATATCACCATTTCACACATGTTTTATAAACAAAATAATTTTCAGTTTTTAATTTAATTCATGAAACTTTAGTATCTAGCAATAAAACACATTATATGTCCTGAAAATATTCTCATTAAAAACACCAAAGTAAGATAAATGATATGGAATAGTCACAGTTTAAATGTGTAAGTAGATCACTAATAATTAAAATAACTCTATTTGGGGAGATTCACAAATCTTCCAAACGATGTCACATGACAAAGAGAAAAACTCATCCCTTGACACATAGAATTAAAACTATAAAACACAAAAGATGCCAGGGAGATTTTAAACAGTGACAGAAAGAAATAAAAGATGACCAGGACTAACACCAGAGTTTTGAAAAGTCATTTTCAAGAAAGAATAAATAATACCTTTCAACCTATGAGAAAAACAATAATTGAAAACCTATAATTTTGTACATGGTCAAAGTATTATTATAGAAAAAAGCAGCATATAAACATTCGCAGAGAGGTAACATTCAAATCTGAGAAAAATCTCAAGCATGTCTTTCAAAAGGAAAACAAATACTAAAGGATAAAAATGAGTTATAAGGAAGAAAGATCTTCAAGGCAATAATACATTAATTTCAATGCAAAAAATAAGAGAAATGTGTGATTCTGGGCAAAAATAAATGTAAAAATATAGGAAAAACATCCTCCCATATGCACACTGACATAAAGTTTCACTAGCTATACCGGCATCCCCTACCCAATCTGTAGACATGAAATTTGTCATTCATATTAAGGATATAGAAGAGATTTCAAGTGATATGAAAATACAATGACTTTCCCTATATGGATGAATGTAAAATTTGTATGACTTGGAAAATTTCTTCTAATAGTAACTGAAGAAAAAAAATATCATATAACAAGTAGAAAATGTTTCATCAGAACTTTCAAATCTATCCCCCAAAAATACACACCAAAAAAAAAAAACTATTAGGAAAAAAATGGTGATTTAATTTTAATTGTCAAAACATTCAAGAAATTGATAAGTACAAACTAAATAAGCCTTTTAAGAAAAGTAAGGGAAAGCTGTTACCAAATTAATTCTGTTAATACTATGTAATAGAAAATGTTTCTTGAAATAGCCATTTAGCTGATTGTTGTTGATCAGCAGTTGGATTAGAAGTTTATACTAGAATGTAAATCAACACACTGCTTACTTCCCTGAGAGAGGTTGGCTTCGAATGTCATTTCAACTAAATTGGCATGCTTAGTTATGTAGTTGATTTACAAAGGAAGGAAGGAAGAAAGAGAGAGGGGGAGGGAGGGAGGGAGGGGAGGAAGGAAGAAAGAATGATGAAAGTGGAGAAGGAAGCAGAGAGGGAGAGAAATGAAAGTAATCCAATAATATGAACAAAATACAGCTACAGAAAATTGAAGGAAGAGGAAACGTGATTTGTGTGTAAAAATATTTAATCTCAACAGTAATATGAGGATTGCAAGTTAAAACTACTATAAGAAACCATTTCACACTAAGAGATTGGGAACGTTTAAGTCTGACAATAACATGTTTTGACAAGGATATGGAGCAAAAATATTTCTGTGTCCTGTTATTGGGAATTTAAATGAATACAACCAATTTGAAGAGTAACTTTATGATATCTAGATAAACTTAATATGTATGTGTGTGTATATATATATATATTTTTTTTCAAAACCCAACAGTTTTTCTCTAAAGAGGCAGCTGTACAAGGCCATATGCTCATAGAATCACTTATAATAAAGAAAATTTAGCAGCAACCTTTAAATTTTTATATTTAAAGGTAATTTATATTTACCTTTATATTTTCATAAAGTAAAAAGGTTCATACATAAGTGTGTGTATATTTATATGTATATACACACATATATGTAGAATTTATTCAATATGTGTGAGATGGATGATCATTAGTAAGATAGTCAAGGTGTATTATTCTCAAAATGACATTGAAGCAAAATTAGCAATTTGGAAAACAATATAGACAATAAAACATTTGAATGGATTTTAATAAAATAGATATAAAGTATATTTTAGAAATAAAGCATAATGTAAGTTCTTACCAAACTGTAAGAATACTGAATTAAGCAAAATGATTACTATTTAGAGAATATTTCAATGGAATTGAAATATTTTATTTCTTAAGTGATTGAACCACACTTATTCTTTTAAATATTTTAAGACTACAATTTTTGAACAAAATTGCCATCAAATTATGCAATATTACACATATTGAGCTCAATTCAGTGGAAGTGAGAAAAGTTGGTAATATTCTAATGAAGAAAATGTTGATATTAAGTGGACTATGTATATGGGAAGGATCTTCTGAAAATTTCATCTGCCTAGTAACAGGAGTCTAATTATTGTGCTGAATCAGAATTTCAGTAGTAGAAGCTGACCTTTATGAGAGGAAAAAATCTGCTTATGACTAAAGCTATTGAGATCTTCAGGAAGACAAATAAAACAAGATTGAGAATAATGGAATTTGAACCTTCAAACTTGATCTCAGCTAAGCTCAGCTTTATTAATTTCAGCACTTACAAAACCTACACTACTAAAACTCAATATTTTATATGTATGCTGTATCTCTTTAAGTCTTTTAAAATGTTTTTACAAAAATTTCAATGAGAAAATTATTAGTATCTACATGTATCTGCATGTTTGTGTGCACATACATATGTATTATATAAGCACATATGTGTTTACTTTCTAAGAATGTCTAAGAGTACACAAAATTGTGAAATTAACTAAAATACATGAAAACAGAAAAGTTAACCCACAAAATTGTGAAATTAACTAAAATACATGAAAACAGAAAAGTTAACTAAGTTAGAGATAGAATACCTCTGTAAGTAACCTGAATCAGATCCTGTAACATTTGATTCAAATGTATGATATGTCAAGATCATTGTATTGTCATGAGCAACTAATTAAAAAAAGAAAAATAAATAAATAAATAAATAAAAAGAGTAGAAAAGAGGAAATGAATATCAGTTCTGCCTATTTAAGCAAAGTTTCTAAAATCATCTGGTGCACTCTATACATTGCTAAGAAATCCATATGTAGTAGCATTTATAAATCTTTTACACAGTGTTTAATAAAATCAGTAGTTTTTAACCACATTATCACTGAGAGAATTGAGCCCAATGTAGGGCAAATATATGATCTTAGTTCTGGATAGAAACTATGTGTCACATTGTTAGTTGGAATTACCTACTGGTATTCCCAGGACAAAAGGTCTTGTCAGGGCATTGTTTCATCAGAATCTTCATCATCATTAGTACTACCACCACGATTAACACAAAAAAGTTATGTACAATTTAGAAAACATTTAAACATGCTTAATAACTCTTATGTATGAGTGTGTGTGTGTCCAGGTGGATGGATAGGAAATATCTTTTTAAATTATTTTTGATCTGAGATGGATTGTATTGTTCTTGCAGCAGGATTGACTGACAGGTCTTTTAAGCAAGAAATCAGTAGTTACTTATACCTTTTGACAAAGTCAGTCTAGTTGATTTGAGGAGAGTAGTTTGTAGAGGAAACTTAAAGAGTCTCAGCTGACAGATGATGATGGTTTGTACTTAGTTGGAAAATAGTTACCAAAGATGTTGATTTGAGATTTACTACCATGTAAAATGATATCTAGAACCATGGGATTTAAATGACAACACCTAAAACATAGGAATTGAGTGGAAAGAGAAAAAGTGAGGGATAGGATCCTAGTGGGTACTCCACTACTTACAGGATGATTCTAGAGTGAACCTCCAATAATGGTGCATCATCTTTAATGGAGGATGGTGTGGAGTAGCCAATTAAAGTGTTCTAAGAGGTAGATAAGAGTTGGATAATTTTAATACTGCTTTTTATCTACGTCCTTGGAAAAGTAGCAACCATTGTCTGATGTCACAGGTGCTGACTTTCAAAATACTGCTAGTCCAATGAGGTCCACATTGTTCTGGGAACAAAGCTTTCTACTTTGTATTCAGGGTATTTACAACTAGATACCACAGCATTTCCAATGTAATTCACTTAGAATTGTAACTGCCTGGGTTTTACTTCTTAATAACTTTAAGTCCAATGATGAGTCCTAAAATTTTTATTTCAAGTATTACTGTATAACACATGAGAAAATTTTCAATTAATATTCCATCAACAGCTGGGGGTATGGCTCAGCAGTGCTCACCTAGCACATGTGAGGCCCTGGATTTGATCCTCAACACCACATAGAAATAAATAAATAAAGGTATTATGTCCAACTACACTAAAAAATAAAGATTTTTTTTAAAATCATTCTATCAAAAGTATTGTGATGTGTATGTGAAATTTTATTTCTTATTTATATATCAATTAAATGATAACCTTTAACAACGTAATTCCTTCTGGAAGAATTTGTGCATAAATAAGAAAATAGGCAAGTAAATAAATCTGATTCTCATTATCTGTTCACACATTTTGGGTATATTGAATTTGTTAATGAGATTTATTTTCTTTAATATAATAAACTGTAATTTAGATAAGTATTTCATTACTATTATAAAAGTAATTATGGGCATATTAGTTTGTTTGGGCTACCATAACAGAGTGCATTAGACTGTGTGACTTATAAACAACAGAAATTTGTTTCTCACAGTTCTAGAAATACAGAAGTCCAGGCTAAGGCACCAGGCTTGCCTGATGAAGACTTGCTTCCTCATTGACATGCCTTCCCACTGCATACTCACATGGGGAAAGAGCTAGCTCTCTGGGGTCTCTCTGGTAAGGATAGTCATCCCATTCACGAGGTTAGAGTCCTCATGACCTAATGCTATCATATTAGCGATTCAGGGAATCCAACATTCAGACCATAGCATATGTAAGTATAAAGAGGGTAAGATCATATCCTTATCTTGATTATTTGTCTCTGTTTATATCAAATGTACAGTATCATTGTAATATTTTATAAATTTGAATAAATTTTT
Organism: Ictidomys tridecemlineatus; assembly: GCF_052094955.1. NCBI lineage: Eukaryota > Metazoa > Chordata > Mammalia > Rodentia > Sciuridae > Ictidomys > Ictidomys tridecemlineatus. The sequence goes on along the minus strand of NC_135478.1, from coordinate 67,458,514 downwards.
GATACAATTAGCAATCCTACTTTTAAAATTTGATCCAATGATATTATTCTTTTATAATATAGTAGACACCCCCCCCCACCACACACACACACATACATAAATAATAAACCATCATGGCACATGTCAATGTGCTGAGAGGTAAACCACACTGAAATGATTTATTTTATTGAAGTTTAGATATAAATTGATAGAGCACTGATAAAGCACTCATTAAATGTCTATGCTTTTACACCTCCTTCAATTCATCTGACACTTCAGAATATCACTATTGCAAAGATTATGGTTGGATAAAACTCTGCAAAGTCTGAAGTGTGCTCTGTATAATCTTCCTTCTGATTCATTTAATGTAACCTTTATGCAGTTAATTAAAGATAGAACATGTTGACATGGAGAACATAACATGATTCAATTGAGAGTGTTGCATATTATTAATGTTTAATATCTTTCTCTTCAGGCAAGAGCCATACTTGCCTTGCTAGACTAAAACTCTTATAACACTCCAAACAGTATGTGTGTGTGTGTATGTGTGTGTATATATATATATATATTTGTTTTTCTAATTTAAACAAGCATTTTATAGTAATTTAGGAACTATAGTTGTTAATTTAAAACTATGAGTTTAAAAACTACCATTTATTATGTGTATAATATGTGTAAAGTGAAAGTTTATTGCATGCATTATTTCATTGACTCCTACCGATTCTATAAGGTAGATGCATATCATCAAAATTGGTATATGAGAAATTTGAGTCACAAGTTTAATAACATTGTTACCAAGTTGGTAAGCAGACCACAAATCTAAATCAATATCAACATTACTTTAAAAAATAATCTTTTGTGTTTGCATGATTTTTGAAACAAATACTCTGCCAGGAGAAGAAGTTAAACTTAAAAAAAAAGAAGAAGAAAAAAGGAGAGGGAAGCTTGTTAAAAGTATAACTGCGTTTGTGTATAGTAATAGTAAAAAAATAAAGTACACCAATTAATGTTTATTAACATCAAATTTAATGTTAATTAAATTGACCTATATTTCTAGATTACAATTGTTAAGGGAAAGATGAATTGCTAATACAGTCACCATTATAACATGGTTGAATCTTTCTGTTAGTATAAAGTTAGTTTTAGTAGTAGTTGAATGTCCATTAAAACAGATGATAATAACAATATTGTGTATTTTAAACACTCCCTATAGCCAGGGCAGTGGCACACACCTGTAATCCCAGTGGCTCAGGAGACTGAGGCAGGAGGATTATGAGTTCAAAGCCAGCTTCAGCAGAAGTGAGGTGCTAAGCAATTCAATGACACCTTGTCTCTAAATAAAATGCAAATTAGGACCCAGAATGTGGCTCAAAATCAAGCATCCCTGATTTCAAACTCTGGTATCCAAAAAAAAAAAAAAAACCTCCCCTTAGTGTTTTTTTCAATTTTTTCCCACCGTTTAAATAGTCAGAATGATTACTAACCCCATTTTTGAGATAGGATCTTTGTGGTTCAGAGATGTTAATCGTCCAAGGTCACATATCTAGAAAACAAGAGACCAAATGTAAATATGTAAGCTGTGTGAGTCATATATATGCGTGTGTGTGTGTGTGTGTGTGTGTGTGTGTGTGTGTGTGTGTGTGACAGGTAGGTGCCTATATTAGGTGCCTATATGTTTGTATGTATATATATATATATAAAATATATATGAGTGTATGTATATGAATGCATATATATATATATCAGTATGAACCAGGAAGCGAGCCTTCACCCAATGCCTCGATTCAAGCCTCCAGAATTATGAGAAATAGGTTTTGCTGTCAAAGTCACATGGTCTGTGGTATTTTTCTTATAGCAGTCTGAAAAGATTGAAATATACATACACACATCTATTCACAAATACTAGACCCTTTTTTTGCTCCTTTTAAGTTAGTATTTCTGAAAACAATGATTACTGTGAAAGTGTCTTTTACTCCCATAAACAGTAAATGGAAATCTTAATGGGTGATTCATTTCCAGCTACTAATACATTCTTTGAAAGACATATTGCTAAGCCTTTATTTGTTATATTTAGAACTTAATCACCAAAGTAAATTTTATGTATGAAAATTATGGATGAAACTCTGTTTTAGCTAGCATTGAATCCTCAAACATTAAGGAATTTGTTTTACTCCTGTTGGTCTAAAAAGATAAGAGATTTACTTTGTCAGTAAGTATAAATTAAAAAATATTGATAGCAAGGATATATTCTAGTGGTAGAATGAAAAATCTGCAGTGAATTTTAATAATATAACCATAAATTTTAGAGGATATTTTCTTTTTTTTTTTTTACTTCTTAAATTCATCTTGTTTAAAAACCATGGAACACCTGATTTAGAGAGTAGAATGCATATGACTAATACTATGACCCCATAAAAGCAAGGGAAGAACTGTCAGAAGTGGAAAAAAGGAAGGAAGAATGAAGGGAAGGAGTTGGGACAAACTACAGACCTCTGTTCATTTACTCATGATCTGTAAGTCAGCATCAAGATGATGAATTGAGAAATACAAATTAAAGCATAACCTCCAAAATTATAAACATAATTTACAATGAATTAAAACTCTGCACCTATCAAATTCAGGTGGTGGTAGGAAAGAAGCAAGAAGGAAATTGAATTTAGAATAAATATATAGATATATTATTTTCAACATTACAATGGCAAGCAAAAAAAGAAGTACCAAAATAAATATTTTAGTTCTAAAGGATAAACTAATTTTTCTGTTTATCTTAAGCAAACAGCTCATATGAAACTAAAAATTTCTTGGGTGCACAATCTACTGCATCCAGGTTGTTAGTAGTAAGCAATTCTACTCAAAGATTGAATTGTCAAAGGATATGTTTTGCAGTTAACTCTCCGTGGTAGACTCATTGATTGCAGTTTTGCACGAAAGTATCCTTTAGGAATCATATATAGGTTTCTTTATGACAGAGGCAGACTGGCTCCCACCCAAAATAACTCCCAGGATAAGATAATGTCTTGCATGCTTCTGGATCAGAAGTCTAGGCCTACATCAAAGTATGTGTTTGGAAAATAAATATAAATCAAACTGTTTTTTGAGAAACTGACAATGACTTTAGATATTCTTGTGTTTAACCTCCATATTAAATAGAGGACTCCATCTAGACTTAAAAGTGGTATTTTTATTTAATTATATAACAAAATGTTAAATTTGATATCTGTGTGCTTTTTACATAAAAAATATGCTTGGCTTTAAAATATTAAAAAGACTCCCCAGTTTAGGAATCTATCAAAGTCAAAGCCATTGATAATGGTCTATTATTTCTCCTGGAAAAACTCCACTTAGCCAATTGATAGTAAAGTGGGAATAATATAAAATATGTCAAGGCAAACATTCATTTCTCAATTTTCTCTACATCCCAGCTTTGTATCTTATCCAATTACCAGCAAAATATATTAGCAATATTTTTGCATATTAATGGTAGAAAAGGCTTCATAGAATTATAGATTTATGATTCACAATTATGAGCTTGGTAATTGAGACAAGTGAGGCTTAAATAATACTCATAAATAACACATGTGCAAAGTAGTTTTTTTTCAAAATATCCCCTATTAAAATAACATTTGTGCAAAGTTATTTTAAAAAATTTAAAATTTTAGGTCATGTGTCAGATTATATGAGACTGAGTATATAATGTTTTATGAAGAACAAATAGGATTTTCAAATCTTCTCTCCTCTTTATTAATTTTTAAAATGAAATAAAGCAAAAAATGATATAGCTCTGTCTCTTTGTAATGATTTACGGTAAGACCTGATATGAATATATTTAAATATGCATATACATATATTTTTTTAAAATATATAGGGTACATAGAAGCTTTGTAAATGTTCTTGCAAGGAAAATTAGTATTTTTAAAATAATGTACTTTCTTAGAAAAGTCTTAGGAAGTTCATAAAATATCCTATTCCTCTTCAATATGTGTGGTAACATTACTCACATAAAAGTTGTTGCCTTGGTTTTAGAGTCTCCTCACCATGGACAAAATGTATACACCAAAGCACACCCCCAATGACTCACATCCCACAGCCACACTCAACTTGCCTACAGTAACCACCCAGCTAATCCCTATCAAGAGACGATTCTGATTAATTGGGTTAAGACTTCCATAACCCAATCATTTCACCTCTAAGATTTTTGCATTGTCTCACACACGAAATTTTTGGGAACATCTCACATCTAAACCATAATACCAGGTATATTCTACTTCAAAATCATTTTGTGGCTAGGAGTTTATGATCCTGCTAGTGAATGCCACAAGCTTGAAGGCTATGATATATGGTCACTAATTTGTTTACAAGAAAGTTTTGATTTCAACCATTCTTCTGACAGGTAGTTTTCAGTAGAGAGAGAGAGAGAGAGAGAGAGAGAGAGAGAGAGAGAGAGAGAGAGATGCAGACATGTTGTCAATTATGTTCTACTCATTTGGATTACAATAAATTTAATAATTTGTTTGCCTTAAAAATATTTAAGAGCGTGGTTACTCACTGCAATGACTGGAGAAAAATATTTGAAATGCATATATCTCACAAAAACTTTATATACAGGATATATGAAAAACAATAAATTAATTAAAAATGACAACACAGGAAAAAAATAAACATTCAAAAGAGACCACTAAATAGAACAACTAATGGATAATAAGCCTATGAAAAAGTATTAAATTGCAGAGAAATACAAATTGAAACAATAAAAAAATACAATTACACACACAAAACACAAGAATGGCTAAAATCGAAACACACACATAAAAATGCTAGTCATTTGTGAGAATTTAAGATTAGAAATCTCATACACTTGTGCTATTAGTCTATGCAAGTGCAACCACTTTGGAGAGCTGCCTGAAAGTATTTATTAAAATTGAACATATGGGGACTGGGGTTGTAGCTCAGTGGTAGAGTGATTGCCTAGTATTTTGCAAGCACTGGGTTCAACTCTAAGCACCACAAATGAATAAATAAAATAAAAGTTCATAGACAACTAAAAATACATATACATATATTTAAAAAAACCTGAACATGTGTATGTCACCCAGTCTCCAGAATTCACTCCTAACATACACCCATCAGTAATGTGTGTCGATGTTTACAAAAAGCCAACAACAACTTGAAATTTCTCCCAAACCCCATCAACCATTAAATAAATAAATTCCTACAACGGAATATCAAATAGCAAAAAAAAAAAAAAAAACAAACTAAATATGTTAACTGCGTACAAGTAGCCAGACACAATAAAGCACATACTGTATGGTTATTTAGAAGAGAACTATATTGACTAGTTCTTATCTCTTACATATTTCTTTTAAAAAGAAAAGAGATAAAAAGATAAAGTTCATATCTACCATATTAATTCAGAGGAGTCATTAAAGAGGTAATTGCCAAAGGGAGAACATATACTGAAGCTTAGGTGATGTTCAGTTTCTGAATCATGTTTACCTGGTTTTGTTTATTTTGTGAAATTTGATACCATGTTTAAGAGTTTTTATTTAAAGAATACAAATGTCCACACATGGTGAAACACATACGTACAGTGCAGAAAAGCAAGTTTCCTTTGTGACAGCCCTGCTCTATCTAACCTAAGTCTCTGCACTCCAAGGGTAATATAAATAAATATCTCTTTATTACTGAATTTAAATTTATGTAACACCTTCTCACATTGGGGACACTTCTTAATAAGGTAGAAGACAGAGGATAAAATATTTTTATGGATATGTAGCTGTTTAAATTAATTGCCACAGATAGCATTGGGTTCAGGAAAACAACAAAATTTAGGGATTGTGTTTCCCACAGAAACTTAGTTTGAATTACTGTTTTCAAAACTCTGAATTATTTTTCTATTGAAATATCTTTTCATGAGGTTTGAAATCTACAAATCAGTCTTTCAGAGGCGGAACAAAGATATATTTTTTAAATGAGGGTCAAAACTAAAAAAAAATATACTTTTAGAATTTTAAAGAAAACAAAAGACAAAATTCACTAACTACAAGAACCTATGTCTCAAATGTGGTCTATAAAATCAAATGTTGCCTTATCATAGCTCTGGGTACAAATGAGAGAATATTCCCCAACATACCCTGATCTACTTAAGCAATTTAGGTTATGTTTAACTATTTTAGCCTAAAGAGCCATAATGATGCAGCTCCAAATTGTCAAATTCTTATCTTTGAAAAAACTCAGATCTGAGCTGAGGAAAAAAATTTCACACAGATACCATGATTGCATATAGATCATGACATTAATAATTGAAATATTTCTTAGAAATTGTGGTTGAAAGCCAAAAGAATCTCTACTAAATTATACCCATGCCTCCTAAAAAATTACTTTCAATCAGAATGTCAATATAGCTATTAATAATCTTTCAGAAGCTTCTTTATACTTATTGAGGTAACCAAGCAGCTGTTATAAAAAAAAAAGAGTTTAAATTCCCCTGCCCCATTCTTTTGCTATGACAGAGTAATCCAAGTCTCATTAATCAGCAGTGATATCTTCCTGTTGTCAACATGCATGGGAGAAATGGTTTTAGTCTGGGCTAATATTAGAAGGTGGTGGTAGAGACTGCTCCCAGCTCCATTTAGTTTATGTGTACCACCTTGGTATTTGTAATTGAAGCCTTGACCATTCTTTTATTAGAAGAAACATGAGAACCATCCATCAGTGCCAAAGGCAGGAAGTTGATATCATAAATCAAGTGTCATTTAACACTTGCACATCATAAAGAAAGATCAATTATTACAATATTTATTATAAACTTCTCAAGTTATATGCACAAAAGTAAGACATCCATCTTTATCAGTTACATACATACCTTTTATTCCTAACATTGTTAACTGGATATTGCGTACCACTGCCAGCCACTCTCTGAATTCTGAGAAAGTAATAATTTTTAATTTCATTTAGACATTTCTCAATTTATCTTCATCATTCCTCTTTTTGAATTCAATAAGTTATTGTTTTATGAATCCAGTCTGTAAGGCCTTGCTGAATCAACTGTAATAACTGCACAGTGTTGTTAAGTGAGAAGTGACTCTGCTACCTCATTATGTAAAACTGTGGGGAAAAGGTTGGGTGGAATAAGTTTTCCTCAGTAAAATCACACTTGGACTCTTGGAATTTACACAGAATTTTTTATTGACAACCAAGTCTTGTGAATAAGAACCAGTAAGGAAAGAAATGAAAAGCATTTGTAAATAAAGACTAAATTTCTAGTGACCGTGTTACCAGTTTCATTTCCTTAATCTATTTAAGCCTCCCCCAGTTGTGCTTTATGTAGAAAGTTGGGATTTGGTGCCAGGGAATTGCTAGATTTGATCTTAATGATTTATAGAAGTTGGCAATAGATATAATCACTCTAAGTGTTATGGGAATAGTGGCTATGAATAACTTAAAGTCTAGAATGAGGATTGGGTATAGAGAACTAGCATTCCTATTACATATTCAAAGTATCCTTATTTACAATGCAGAATGAAATCTGTTCTCCTAAATCAAACAAGAGATTGGTGATGAATTTGCATTTAACTCTACCAAGGAAATGGACAGCTCATGGAATTTAAACTTAAACACTTAAATAACCCATTCAAAACAGAGAGGCAAATAAGGGATATGGGGGTAGGAAAGATGGTGGAATGAGATTGATATCATTACCCTAGGCACATATATGACTACATATATGGTGAGATGCTATGTTGTGTTCAACCAGAAAAGTGAAAAATTGTGCTGCAATTGTGTACAATGAATCAAAATGCAATCTGCTGTCATATATACCTAATTAAAATTAACTAATTAATTAATTTTAAAAGAAGACATAACAACAACTTAAACAAAAATAAAATAGTCATAGAATAAGAACATAGATGTTATTGTGCAGTTATTGCTGCACATGAAAAAATGTCTATTAGATGCAGTAAGCAACATTTTATGATTTTTCTGATTTCACAAATTTCTTTTCAATATTTTCATTTTTCTGCACAATTTCTTCAAAAAATCTCTAAAAGTAATTGTACTTAGCATTTAATATTTATCTTCAATTCACTTTGAAGTGTTCCTATCATTAACATTATCTTGACTAGGTATTAACACTATTCTAGTTTTGGGAAAACTCTCAAACTAAATCTTGAAAGAGATGAACTCATTGCACTAATATCATAAATATCAATCCAAGGTTTGTGCTACTGACCTCTACTTGCCAGTCCCTGTATTTCTCCTTTCTATATCAACTTGAATTTTACTTAGGTTCCAATCCCAAACTATTGTAAACTTTTTTCATTATCCTAACTGACTTTCATACTTTATTACCCAATAGTTTGGTTTGGTGTCTGGTGACTGAAAATTTGCTCTGAAATTTTACTGCCCATGTTTAAATTTTCCTCCTTCAATCATTGGCAATGCCAACTTGAATAAATAACTTTTCTTTATTTCACATCTCCATGTGTAAGATGCAGATAATCGTATCTTCTTACAGAGATGTTGTAAGTATCCAATGAGGTAGGTGATAACCCATATGAAACTCTCAGACATGGTGTACAGAAAGCAAAGAATAATATAAAAGTAACTATTTTTATGGCAATGTACACTTTATGGATTCTCTCCAGTACACACATTTATAAATTTTTTTTTATATGTGAAAATATTCAATTCCATATCCAACCCTATGAAACAGAACTAGTATTTCCATTCAGAAGCACTGGATTCTATAAATCTTGCCCAAGTCAGAGGATGTTTGCTGTTGTAATGTGCTTTAAGCTGCTCTACATTTAGATCTTTCATTTCATCATTTGTAACTAAAATACACAGAGAGAAATTATTAATAAGAAGTTATATGTAATAATTCTGAAGCATCCAGATTCAGGGTGAGTCAGTCTACAAAGTTCATTGTATAAGATGATGTATCAGGTAAAGTTCTCATAGTTATTTAATATTACCTGTGAGTTGAAAGACACTGTCTAGCAACTCTTCAAGTACAAAGATTAGACATTGATCACCATAGAGAGTAAATAATTTTTCAGTGCCAATGAGCCTACAGATGGCATGGCCAAATTTGTATTCAGGAAATTCCAACTCCACATACCTGACATGTCTTCTAAAGAGAATATTTAAAATTTCTGCAAAAGTATGATAATACGTAGGAAACTCACAGTTACCATTTCCCAGGACATTGCCTGGTTTTGCAAAATCCCACCAAACTTCTAGTTAAGGAACATAAGACATAAAAAATGTTGATGGGAAAACTGTGAGAGAGAAACAGAAAAAAAAAACAGCTGAAGTTTCCTGTTAAAGGAAGCCCAAATCTAATAAGTTCTAGCTAGGAGTAATGAGAAGGCTATGACACAGCCTGGCAGAACCCTAAGGTCTCCAGTTTTGTAAACCAAGTTGGCAAGAGAAAGGGAGGGTTAAATTAACTGTGAAAGTTAACTAAACCATCCAGTGCCACACACATTCACTGTTGCATGGATAGATACCCACTCTTACATAGACAAACATACATACACACACATACAAACATGTATAGGACATTATACAAGTTTATTCACCATTAAAAATGAAATATAATAAACTATATTCTTCCTCTTTGAAAAATGAAAAGCATACTCATTCCCAAGTGAAATGCCTAAACACTCAAAAGCAAAAACTATCTGTTCACAAGTCCCACCATAGAAGCAGAATTAGAAGTTATTATTAACCATTAATCTTAAATATAACTTATTAATATGAGACTCATAAGATATTTGTGGAATTCCTCCAAGTAAAAACAAAAAGACAAATGGATAAAATTACCTCCAGAAAAAAGAGATGTGAAAAAAGTATATCCTCATAACAAGATCTAGCATAAAGAAAACAACAGAGAACAGATTTTTACTTTTTTAAACTTAAATATATGCAATAATTATAAAAATTTTAAATTCAACAAATAGAATCTAGGTGATAAACACATGGGTTTCAAAATACATTTATTTTAACTGTTTTAGGCTGGAATTTTTATAATAATATGTTAGAAATAATTATTAGGAATATTATGGAATATTTGATATCGCTCCTAAATAGGTGAACACAAGAAGATGTTAGACACTGGGCATGATAATTCAAACCAGTAATCCCAGCGACACAAGAGGCTGAGGCAGGAGGAATTCAAGTTCAAGGCCAGTCTCAGCAATTTAGTGAGGTCCTTAATAACTTATTGAGACCCTATCTCTCAATAAGAAAATAAAGATGGCTGGGAGTGTGTTGACTAAGTGGTAAAGCAATTCTGGGTTCAATCCCTAGTGCCAAAATGAAAAAATATATTAGAAAGATGTGAGAAAAGTAAAGGTCATAAAAAGTAAATTCAGAAGCTCTAGTAGTAACTAACAGGTGTTTCAGAAAGTCAAGAACAGCCAGACTAAAGAAAGAAATCAAATAAATGTGTAAGACATACTCTCCCCAAAAGCCTCTAAATTAAAAGAGTCCTTTAAGCACAACAAATGAAGGAAATATGCACTTAATTACAACATAACTGAGTTTCAGAATTGGTACAGTGATCATATGTGTGTGTGTGTGTGTGTGTGTGTGTGTGTGTGTGTGTGTGTGTATAGAGAGAGAGAGAGAGATAGAGAGAGAAACAAGACCAGAAGAACATGACTCTTAAGAGTGATGCTGAATGCCAAAAGACAAGAGAGAAATTCCCTTCTATTTTTCTCATGGGAAATTATTTTTATCTTAGAATTCAGTTCACACTCAAATGATCAATCATGTATGAAGATAGGTTTCAGCTGCTTTCAAATATGCAGGATCTCAAAAAAATAATCACCCCCAAGAAACTCTTTAGAGAGTTACTTGAAAATGCAGTTCTTTAGCTCTGGCAAAACAAATAAACTCAGGATGAGGTTCCAGACCAAAAAATGGATTGAATCCAGAAAAGCATTCAATGGAATCAATCCTCTAGACACCTGCAGTTCAGAAGGGTCCCAATAAGTCAGTCTTTGGAAAGTTTGAGGATATATAAAAGTATTACAGTGACCAAATGCAAAAATAGCATTTAAACATTTGGACTGGTGAGGCACAGAAATTTCAAGACCAATATAATCAACATTTATGATTTTCTCTACAAGTGAACATGTGATATGTAATTCAAAGAATGGAATTTTTATTTATTTATTTATTTATTTATTTATTTTTAATTGATTTTTTTAAAAAAAGAAATGATAGCAGAATGCATTTCAATTCTTATTATACAAATATGGCAAAATTTTTCATATCTCTGGTTATATATAAAGTATGTTCACACCAATTTGTGTCTTCATACATGTACTTTGATTAATAATGCCCATCACATTCTACCATCCTTGCTAACCCCCTGCTCCCTCCCTTCCCCCTCCCACCCCTCTTCCCTATCTATTCCTCCCATGCTCCCCCTCCCTACAGAATACAAATATTTTTATGCTTACCTAGAAACTAAAAATACAGAAAAAGGACAGAAATATGATGAAAGAAAAAGGGAAAGAGTACAGATATCTTCATCTTAAATATTTTTGATAAAACACAAAAATTAGAGTAAGCAAAAGAGTAAATAAAATATTATGGTATAACTATTCTGATAGGTTCGATCCATGACATGTAGGAGAGTTCAACTGAAAGTAAATAATATTTTAGTAGTGTGAGCTTTGATCTGAGGATTCCATGTCTGTGGATTCAACCATATGTATTCTAGTAAAAAATATTGTTGTAAATTTTATATAAAGCATAGAACATGTGTGGATTTTGGAGTGGGCTAGAATTATAGAACCATACTTTCCTCTAGAGATGACTATATGATGGCTCATGTAACATTTGAGACATCATATTTAAAAATAATTTATTGATGATGCTTTACAACTATAGAGACATATTTCTGAAGATGATGTTTTGGTTAATAGGAAAACTGAATTGAACATCATATGTGTTTGTTTAGTTGGACGGAAGCGTAAAGATGAAAATAAGTGTAAACTAGCTAAATCTTTGCCTTTAAAAAAAGAAGTAAAGATGAAAATAAGTGTAAACTAGCTAAATCTTTGCCTTTAAAAAAAGAAATATATCATATATAAAGCAAATAAATGAAAAATCGTGTGGAAGCATGTTACCTGATATTGAGGTAACAGCAGCAAAAAAAAAAAAAATACAAAGCTGTACATGCTTCCTCTAGAGACAAGATTGGACAAGAAGGATTCAGAATGGTGCTGCCAGCTTACCCTATGCCTCTGATAACTGAATAATACAGCAAACCATGAAGAGTTAAGTAATCAGGAGGTCACATTTTACAGAATATATTAATTAAGCAAAACTGCAATGATGAACAGGGAAAATTCTTGATAGTAAAATTGTGGGCAATTATAGATCGAAAATGAGGGTAGTTAGGACTAAGGATCCCAAAATTAGAAAAATGCTTTTCCAGAGTGTTCTATCAGGGACAAGAAAAACGTAGGGCATAGAACTAAAGCAATAAAGCAGATACCAAATTCAAATCAGCATAGATTTTGGACCAAAAATAAAACTTTCCTTTAGACATACCTGGAAACTATTCACTGTGTTTGTAATGAGGATAATACACGGCTCCTCATGTGTAATTACAATTAGAGAATTTTTTGTAATTGGTATACACTTTTCATCATGTTTTGTGAATTCCGTCAGCCACCCTATAATCTTTCTCTATACATAGCCCTGGATGAACATTCTATTGGGCATTTTTCAGGCAAATCCCTGACCTGAGGGAAGTTGGCATCTTGATGTGTAGGATAGATAAACCAGGTACCGATTAGAAGATTGCCTGTGCCAGAATTACATTGGAGCTATTCATAGAAGAAAGATGTTAGAAAAATTCTTCTTGCCTACTTTATTAATACCTGAATAAAAAGAATAGTATCAGTAATTAGGAGTCTGCCACAGCTATGTGCAATCCAAAATGTAGGAGTTCAGGAGAAAAAATTAAAAAAAAATTTGCAAAACTTACCTAAAGTTTAGAAATAGTTGAATTAAGGTACAAAATGCAAGCATAGCAATATTCAAACCAACACAGATTCTAAATTTTCAGCTCTTTTGGGGGCATACCTTCATTTCTATTGTAGATCATTGATGTGGACAGTTTAAAAACATCCCCTCTTGTAAGATCAGGACTTCAGATTCATTGATACCTGTTTTACTTGGAGGACCTTATTGAATTAGAGAACACCAGAGAAGATACCAACTGTAATAATCCCTAAAATTAAGGAAAGTTTTTAAGAAAGGCAAATAATACATATATACTCTCATATTATGTTTTCTTCTAATTCATAAATTGGTTTATTACTGATAGGTTTCTAATTTATAACTCATGTTATATGTCCAGATGTTCTGAATGTAGAAGTGACAGTATCAAGATCTTGTTCTACAATACAAGAAGCAAATCAATCTATCATACCTACAATGTGGATGATAGGATATAATACATGATTGTTTTTTCTTCACAATGTTATCAAAAAGCAAATAAGAGATTATACAGTGAGTCAGCAGAAGAAAAATATACCAAATGTATTTTTTAATTATGCAAGATAAAACAACTTCTACTATGTTAAAATAAAGAGGAAGTCTTCCCATCGTATATATTAATTGTCTAAAAACACATTTAGAAAATAGCTGCAATTTTCCTTTCTTATAAGAGAAAAGAAAATTATATAAGTACTAAATCAAGCAAAAAATTTGAAGGCAAGGGCAGCTGTACAACCACTTAGAAAATGTTTGGTGATTTAAAAAAAATAAAATTAAGGATAGATATTCTATATAACCCAGTAATCCTACTTCATAGGTATTTATCTAAGAGAAATGAAAACATTGTTCACAAAAAGACTTGTGTAGCAAGAAGCTTTACTCGTAATGGACAAAAATTGAAGACAATTCAAGTATCTTTCAGTGGATAAATGCATGTGCTATGGTACATCCACACAATGGTATGTTAGCAACAATAAGGAAAATACCTATTAATTCACTCAATACACACATAAATGAACTTCAAAAACATTACAACAAGGGAAAGAATCTAGCTTCAAAAGATTATAAAATACATAAGTCTATTTATTCTGGAAAAGTCATACCATAGAAGAGAACAAAGATCAATGATTGCAAGGGCTTGGAGTGTTTTAGGGTCTCAATATAAAAGAGCAACCTGTGGAAATTCTTTGGGATAATGGAAGTATACTGTATTCTCTCAGTACTAATGGTTCCAAGAATGTATGCATGTATGAGATCAAATAGAAATTAATATCAAAAAGCAAATTTTACTGTATTTTAGTTTTTAAAAAGTAACATCTAATAAATATATTCTATCAAGGTGAAATTAAGGGTGGTAGGATAAGATAGCTTTTATAAAGATAAGAAAAGGAAGACCGAAATAGCAATATCAAGCAAGATTATGTTTGGAGAAATCTTCCTCAAATGAAAACCCAGATGGTCCTACCTAGAGATAAATATGAGGCTAAACTAGCAGTGATATATACATATATATGAACATTCTATTTTTATGTATTACTTACTCCACTCAAGTAAAAGATCCAGAGAACCAACAGAGAGAATCATAAGTAAACATTGCTCTCACAGTGTGCACTCTAAGTGAAGTATTCAAAAAGTTGCTTTTTAAACTATGACTAAAGTTCTAAAAGCATGCAATTATCCATGCACAACAGAGATGTACCCCTGTGTTGCTAGGAGAAGCACTAAGGACACCATGCTTTAGTAGATGTGGTTAGCTGTTCAAAAAGGAAGACAGAGCACAAATGACAGGCTGCTCTTTATAAACCTCCAAGAAAAGCTAGGGAAGATGTAGGGCAGATGGAAACCAAGATGTTCAATAATTAGTATGTGATAATTTAGAGAAAAAATTATGTTCTTGACACCTGGCAAATTAATTTTCTTTAACAGTAGTGACATTGTTTTTTTGAAAATGATACCTCTGCCAAATAAATACAAGAGTCAAGAACCTGGGCTTAGAGAAGGTCCTTATTTTCCTAAGGAAAAGGGAAGAAAAATTTAATATTTTTAAATTTTTAATTATTTTTACCTCTAAATTGTTACATTTTCTTTTCATTTTGCCCCCTCACTATTTGAATAAGGTATACTCTTAATCTTATAAAAAGAATTATTGTTAATAATGCTCCCTATTTTTTTGACTTTCAAAAATGTTGGCTTTCTTTTTTTAAACTTGTTTTCTAAAAGCTTGCCAGAAAACAAGAGTGTAATTAAATAATAGGAAGATTGGCTTGCCAGAAGGGCATGATTATTTGTCCCTGTGGTCTAAAGGGAACTTTGAAAAAGAAATGGTGTGTGTCTCATTCATATTTATTTTATTTTATTTATTTTTTTTATTTTATTTTATTTTATTTTTTTTTTATTGTTGGTCGTTCAAAACATTACACAGTTCTTAATACATCATCTTTCACAGTTTGATTCAAGTGGGTTATGAACTCCCAACTTTACCCCGTATACAGATTGTTGTTTCACATCAGTTACCCTTCCATTGATTGACATATTGCCTTTCTAGTGTCTGATGTATTCTGCTGTCTGTCCTATTCTCTACTATCCCCCCTCCCCTCCCCTCCCCTCCCCTCCCCTTTTCTCATCCCTGTTTAATGTAAATCTTCTTCTCAAGCTCTTCATCCTTGCCCTGTCCTTGTTTACTCCCCTTATATCAAAGGGGTCATTTGGTATTTGTTTTTTAACGATTGACTAGCTTCACTTAGCATAATCTGCTCTAATGCCATCCATTTCCCTCCAAATTCTATGATTTTGTCGTTCCTTAATGCAGAGTAATACTCCATTGTGTATAAATGCCACATTTTTTTTATCCATTCATCTATTGAAGGGCATCTAGGCTGATTCCATAATCTTGCTATAGTGAATTGTGCTGCTATGAACATCGTTGTAGCAGTGTCTCTGTAACATGCTCTTATTAGGTCTTTAGGGAATAGACCGAGAAGGGGAATAGCTGGGTCAAATGGTGGTTCCATTCCCAGCTTTCCAAGAAATCTCCATACTGCTTTCCAAATTGGCTGCACCAATTTGCAGTCCCACCAGCAATGAACAAGAGTGCCCTTTTCCCCGCATCCTCTCCAGCACTTATTGTTGTTTGACTTCCTAATGGCTGCCAATCTTACTGGAGTGAGGTGGTATCTTAGGGTAGTTTTGATTTGCATTTCTCTAACTGCTAGCGATGGTGAGCATTTTTTCATGTACTTATTGATTGATTGTATGTCCTCCTCTGAGAACTGTCTGTTCAGGTCCTTGGCCCATTTATTGATTGGGTTATTTGTTATCTTATGTCTAATTTTTTGAGTTCTTTGTATATTCTGGTTATTAGGGCTCTATCTGAAGTGTGTGGATTAAAGATTTGTTCCCAGGATGTAGGCTCCCTGTTTATCTCTCTTATTGTTTCTTTTGCTGAGAAAAAACTTTTTAGTTTGAGTAAGTCCCATTTGTTGATTCTAGTTATTAACTCTTGTGCTATGGGTGTCCTATTGAGGAATTTGGGGCCCGATCCCACAGTATGTAGATCATAACCAACTTTTTCTTCTATCAGATGCCATGTCTCTGATTTAATATCAAGCTCCTTAATCCATTTTGAGTTAACTTTTGTGCATGGCGAGAGATAGGGGTTCAGATTCATTTTGATGCAAATGGATTTCCAGTTTTCCCAGCACCATTTGTTGAAGATGCTATCCTTCCTCCATTGCATGCTTTTAGCCCCTTTATCAAATATAAGATAGTTGTAGTTTTGTGGATTGGTTTCTGTGTCCTCTATTCTGTACCATTGGTCCACCCGCCTGTTTTGGTACCAGTACCATGCTGTTTTTGTTACTATTGCTCTGTAGTATAGTTTGAAGTCTGGTATCGCTATACCGCCTGATTCACTCTTCCTGCTTAGCATTGTTTTTGCTATTCTGGGTCTTTTATTATTCCATATGAATTTCATGATTCTTTTATCTATTTCTACAAGAAGTTCCATTGGGATTTTGATTGGCATTGCATTGAACTTATAGAGAACTTTTGGTAATATCGCCATTTTGATGATGTTAGTTCTACCTATCCATGAGCAGGGTATATTTTTCCATCTTCTAAGGTCTTCTTCTATATCTTTCTTTAGGGTTCTATAATTTTCATTATATAAATCTTTCACCTCTTTTGTTAGGTTGATTCCCAAGTATTTTATTTTTTGGGGGGATATTGTGAATGGAGTAGTTGTCCTCATTTCCATTTCAGAGGATTTGTCACTGATATATAGGAATGCCTTTGATTTATGCGTGTTGATCTTATATCCTGCCACTTTGCTGAATTCATTTATTAGCTCTAATAGCTTCTTTGTAGACCCTTTTGGGTCTGCTAGGTATAGGATCATATCATCTGCAAATAGTGATAATTTAAGTTCTTCTTTTCCTATTTTTATGCCTTTAATTTCTTTTGTCTGTCTAATTGCTCTGGCCAGTGTTTCGAGGACTATGTTGAACAGAAGTGGTGAGAGAGGGCATCCCTGTCTTGTACCAGATCTTAGAGGGAATGCCTTCAATTTTTCTCCATTCAGAATGATGCTGGCCTGTGGCTTATCGTAGATTGCTTTTACAATGTTGAGGTATGTTCCAGTTATCCCTAATTTTTCTAGAGTTTTGAACATAAAGGGATGCTGTACTTTGTCGAATGCTTTTTCTGCATCTATCGAGATGATCATATGGTTCTTATTTTTAAGTCTATTGATGTGGTGAATAACATTTATTGATTTCCGTATATTGAACCAGCCTTGCATCCCAGGGATGAATCCTACTTGATCATGATGTATAATTTTTTTGATATGTATTTGAATCCGATTCGCCAGAATTTTATTGAGGATTTTTGCGTCAAGGTTCATTAGAGATATTGGTCTGTAGTTTTCTTTCTTTGAAGTGTCTTTGTCTGGTTTCGGAATCAGGGTGATGTTGGCCTCGTAGAATGAATTTGGAAGTTCTCCCTCTTTTTCTATTTCCTGAAATAGCTTGAACAGTATTGGTGTTAGTTCCTCTTTAAAGGTTTTGTAAAACTCTGCTGTATACCCATCCGGTCCTGGGCTTTTCTTAGTTGGTAATCTTTTGATGGTTTCTTCTATTTCCTCTATTGTTATTGGTCTGTTTAGGTTGTCTATATCCTCCTGACTCAATCTGGGCAGGTCATAAGACTTAAGGAATTTATCTATGCCTTCACTATCTTCTATTTTATTGGAGTATAAGGATTCAAAATAATTTCCGATTATCTTCTGTATTTCTGAAGTGTCTGTTGTGATATTACCTTTTTCATCCCGTATGTTAGTAATTTGAGTTCTCTCTCTTCTTCTCTTCGTTAGCATGGCTAAGGGTCTGTCAATTTTATTTATTTTTTCAAAGAACCAACTTTTAGTCCTGTCAATTTTTTCAATTGTTTCTTTTGTTTCAATTTCATTTATTTCAGCTCTGATTTTAATTATTTCTTGCCTTCTACTTCTTTTGCTGTTGTTTTGCTCTTCTTTTTCTAGGATTTTGAGATGAAGTATGAGATCATTTATTTGTTGGTTTTTTCTTTTTTTGAGGAATGAACTCCAAGCAATGAATTTTCCTCTTAGAACTGCTTTCAATGTGTCCCATAGATTCCGATATGTTGTGTCTGTGTTTTCATTTAACTCTAGGAATTTTTTAATTTCCTCCTTGATGTCTTCTAAAACCCATTGATCATTCAGCAACCTATTGTTCATTCTCCAAGTGATGCTTGATTTTTCCTTCATTCTTTTATCGTTGATTTTCAGTTTTATTCCATTATGATCAGATAAGATGCATGGTATTATCTCTACCCCTTTATATTGTCTAAGAGTTGCCCTGTGACATAATATATGGTCTATTTTTGAGAAGGTTCCATGTGCTGCTGAGAAAAAAGTGTAACTACTTGATTTGGGGTGGTATAGTCTATATATGTCAATTAAGTCTAGGTTGTTAATTGTGTTATTGAGTTCTATAGTTTCTTTATTTAACTTTTGTTTGTAAGATCTGTCCAGTGGTGAGAGAGGTGTGTTGAAGTCTCCCATGATTATTGTATGGTGGTCTATTAGACTCTTGAACTTGAGGAGAGTTTGCTTGATAAACACAGCCGCACCATTATTTGGGGCATATATATTTATGATTGTTATGTCTTGTTGGTGTATGGTTCCCTTGAGCAGTATGAAGTGTCCTTCTTTATCCCTTTTGATTAACTTTGGTTTGAAATCTATTTTATTAGATATGAGTATGGACACTCCTGCTTGCTTCCGCATTCCATATGAGTGGTATGATTTTTCCCAACCTTTCACCTTCAGTCTATGAATATCTTTTTCTATCAGATGCGTCTCCTGTAGGCAGCATATTGTTGGGTCTTCTTTTGTGATCCATTCTACTAGCCTGTGTCTCTTAATTGGTGAATTTAAGCCATTAACATTTAGGGTTATTATTGAGATATGATTTGTTCTTCTAGCCATATTTGTTTATTGATGTTTCTAAACCTGATTTGTTATCCTCTTTGACTATTTTTCCCCCTTTACTGTCCTATCTCCCATTGTTGGTTTTCAGTGTTATTTTCCATTTCCTCTTCCTGTAATGTTTTGCCAAGGATTTTTTGAAGAGATGGTTTTCTAGCTGCAAATTCTTTTAACTTTTGTTTATCATGGAAGGTTTTAATTTCATCTTCTATCCTGAAGCTTAATTTCGCCGGATACACGATTCTTGGTTGGAACCCATTTTCTTTCAGTGTTTGAAATATGTTATTCCAGGATCTTCTAGCTTTCAGGGTCTGTGTTGAGAGATCAGCTGTTATCCTGATTGGTTTGCCCCTAAATGTAATCTGCTTTCTTTCTCTTGCAGCTTTTAAAATTCTCTCCTTATTCTGTATGTTGGACATCTTCATTATAATGTGTCTAGGTGTGGATCTCTTATGATTTTGCACATTCGGCGTCCTGTAGGCTTCTAGGATTTGTGATTCTGTCTCATTCTTCAAGTCTGGGAAGTTTTCTTGTATAATCTCACTGAGTAGTCTGTTTATTCCTTTAGTTTGGAGCTCTGTGCCTTCCTGTATCCCAATGACTCTTAAATTTGGTCTTTTGATATTGTCCCATAATTCTTGGATGTTCTGCTCATGGTTTCTTAGCAGACTTGCTGAGCTGTCTATGTTCTTTTCCAGTTGAAATACTTTGTCTTCATTGTCTGATGTTCTCTCTTCTAAGTGATCTAATCTGCTGTTAGTATTCTCAATTGAGTTTTTAAGTTGGTTTAATGATTCCTGCATTTCCAGGATTTCAATTTGTTTGTTTTTTATTACCTCTATCTCCCTGTGAAATTGATCTTTTACTTCCTGGATTTGTTTGTCGATGTGATCTTTCATTGTCTGATTTTGCTGTCTCATGTCCTCCTTGAGACTCCAGATCATCTGAAGCATATATATCCTGTACTCTTTATCTGACATTCCGTCTGTTGCAGCTATTACCTCTTCTAAAGTTGAGTTGACCTGCATTGCTTGTGGACCTTTCTTTCCTTGTCTTTTCATACTGCTCGCGTTTCTTCCTGCTTGGTGCAACTGTTGTGTTTTTGAAATTTACCTCCTATTTATTTATAATGCTCTTGTATAGTTGGGAAGTCTCCCTTGCAGGGCGGGTAGTGGCTGTGCTCCTCCCCTAATTAGGGTGGTCTGTCTACCACGCTAATTGGTTGCAGGTCTGCCCCCACTGCAGGCACTGGTGGCTGTTCTGCTCTGACCCCACTCCAATTGTGGTAACGTAACTACCACACCCTGGGGTCGTTGGTCCTGATCTGGATGTGGGTGGCGGCTCTGCTGTGCCCCCACTCCAATTGGTGTGACGTGTCTACCACGCTGGCAGACCTCTAGGCCGGTGGGTCGCAGTTCTTCACAGCCCCCACTCCCAATGGGGGTACCTGACTACCTCTCCAACGGGTCGCTGAGCCCCCTCCGGACCCGGGCGGCGACCCTGCTCCACCCCTATTCCAACCAGTGTGACGCGACTGCCTCAGTGTTACGTGTCCACCACGTTGGCAAGCTACCTGGCCTGTCTTGCCAGTGGGTCGCTGGTCCTATTCTAAGCGTGGGCGGCTTCTCTCTTCAGCACCAGCTGCATTTGGGGTTTCATGGTACCACGCCGGCGGGTCACTTGGCCTGCTCTGGGCGCAGGTGGAAGCTCCACTCTGCCCCCACAGCACCCAGCAGGACCCTGGCCGAGAAGCAGTCACCGCGGGTTCCCTAGCCTTGGGCCAAAGCAGCTTAGGTAGCAAGAACCCGCCTTTCCGATCCAGATACACTCTCTCCGCTGGGAGCTGGCCCCAGCGAGCGACCCCCGGGGTTCCCCAGCCCCAGGCCAAAACTGTCCCGGGAGTCAGAACCCAGTCGCCCCAAGCTCAGCGCACGCTCCACTCGGAGCTCGCCTTCACAGGCAGTCTCCGCAGATTCCTCAGACCTGGGCCCGGTTAGCCCCGGGAACCCAAGTCCCGGGAACCCAAGTCCCGCTGCTCAGTGCCCGGCGCACGCCTTGCCAGGCACGAGCCTTCAAGGGTATTCTCCACAGGATCCCTAGTCCCGATCCTGAGCAAGAAATCTGTCTGCTAGACGAAGGCAAATACCAGCCTGAATTCACCTGTTCCGTAGCTGAATGAGCTGAGATCAGCAGAACAATGGGATGATTACATCATCTCTCCAAGATGGAGGCCGCCGTCCTCCGTGGTCAGACCGGTGACTGGAACCGCCGCTTCTCTCCTCTGTCTCAAGCCGGAACTCCGCACCAAGCGCTGCCGATGTATCGCTGGCAGGAGCCCTCCGAATCTGTATCGCTGTTCTCCCTCTCCTCGCTGTTCTCCTGCTCCGGCTCCCTGCCGATCCCGCAGACAACCCGCCGCGGAGCTATCAGGCTATGCGACCCTCCGTGCGGAGAAATGGAGCTCCCACTGCCGAACCTCGCACAATGGAAACCTGTCTATTAGATTCTGTAGCGCCTCAATTTCACTGGAAATTCCCAACAAGATATCTTTCAGCCGTTTCATATCTTCTTTCACTGGCTCAGTGATGCGGCGCACTGGGGTGATGCACTCCCTTCGCCGCCATCTTTCCTTCTTCCATATTTATTTTAAAGTGATGCTATACTTTATTTAAATTTTTGTTGAGTTATAACTCACATACAAAATAGCCACAAAATTCTAGAATACATGGAAAACTAAAAGAAAAGAACTGTTCAGTACATCAGTTAGCATGAGGTTGAAACACAGCTGGCCCAGGAAGGCTGGAGTACAGCTGTTTGAGTTACCTAAATATTTGAATGGTTTCCGCCAACACTCTGAAAAAAAATCAATAAATAAATGACTACTACAACATTTCTGTAAATTACTTTCTGCAGCTCTCCTGATGGATTGTACCAGGTGAAATATATAACCACTCTCTTTTGGAGCAATGTGGGGGTGGGGGGCTTTTCCAGGAAGAATTTCACATGGAAGAGTCTCTTGTACTATTCAGAAATCCTTTTCTCTGGGGATAGTTCTTATCTTTCACCACCAAACTCCTCCAACAGCAGCTTGGGAGGCTAAAAGAATTTTGCAGCCTGACTTGGTCAGGGTATTAATCTATGTTTTGTCTTTGTTCCCTGTTTGCCATTTTTATATTATAGTGCCCAACTAGGCAAAAAGAAGCAGCAAAATAATACAGCAGGCCTTCTTATTACCAATTAAAATGTGAGAAAATTGAGGGTCAAGTATCAATGCATTCAGGGTCACACTACTTGTTATAGGCAGAGGCACAAATTAAATTCAGAGTTTTTCACTTTTTCTTTTTTTTCTTTGTTGCAGGTGTTTTCTCTGTTTTAGTCACATCAGAAGAACATTCAGTTATGGGCAAGCTTTTAGAAAACAAGTTTAAAGGAGAAAGCCAACATTTTTGAAAGGCAAAAAAAATAGGAAGAGTTATTAACAATAATTCCTTTTATCAGATTAACAATATACCTTATTCAAATAGCAAGGGGCCAAAATGAAAAGCACATATAACAATTTAGAGGTGAAAATAATTAATGACATAATTATTACTTTAAAATAAGGAAAAATATCATGTTTGGATTTTAACTTAGCAAGCGAATATGTTTGCTGTTGCTTTCATTTTAACAGTGGAGCAAAGGATCTGTTTTTGTATAGGTAATTATTTAAATCAATATTAGAACAATTTTAAATTATTCTATGACTATTTCAATGTTACTTATTTTTTCAAGAGAGTTCCTTTCAGATTTTCCTTGAATATATGCATTAGCATTTATAATTGTGTTATTAAATATGAAAGGACATTATTAAACTGTCACAAAAATCCTATTTCAATTTGTTTTGTGCTATTTCATTGCCCCATTTTTTTCTTTTTCTTGACTATTCTAAGAAAATATAAAATATACCTTACTTGGTTTAGGTTTGGAGACACTTATTTTTTTTTTGTCTTCCTGGATGCTACTCTCTGAGATTGTGTTTCTTTTGAGGAACTCTGTCTCCCAACAAGGTGGCTCTAAACCAGCGAGTTAAGTTCTCTCAGAAGCAGTCTTTGCAGAGATGTGGTAACAGACTGATGTGTCAAGATTAAGTCATTTTTTCAAAGAGAATCATGATGAGAGAGAAAAGGAGAGAATTTCAGTGGTGTGCAACTCTCTCAGAACACTTATAATAAATACTTTTCTGTTTGCTTCAGTCCAAAGCTGTGCTCCAATTATAAATAAGCAGAGAAGAACCAAGAAACAGAAAAATATAGACACTAGCTAGGCTTTGCAGCAAAAATGTGGAAACAGAGATAAATTATATACCACATTTAAACCCAAAAAGTTTGGGAGTGTTTATTTATTTATTTTTTATATATTTTTATTTTTATTCATTTTTATTTTTTTTAATGTATTTTATTTATTTATTTATTTATCTATCTATTTATTTATTAGTTCTCGGCGGACACAACATCTTTGTTGGTATGTGGTGCTGAGGATCGAACCCGGGCCGCACGCATGCCAGGCGAGTGCGCTACCGCTTGAGCCACATCCCCAGCCCCGTTTTTTTATTTTTTTTATAATTAAGGGAAGGGGGTGTGTGGGGTGAGAAGGATGGTGGAATGGAGTGTTTAAATTTAAGCTTTTATTTATAAAATAATCTTTTCATTTTTATTTGCAAATTTACTTGAAAAATTTTTTTCTACCTTTTTATTTTGAAATAATTTTAAGCTCTAATTAAAGCTGAAATCTAGTATAAACATCGAATATAACCTTCACATAGCTTCCAGTACATAGCTGGAGGCCCAGATATTGCCATGAGACTCTAGGGGTGGTTTTCTAATTCTTTAATTCCTTTTAGATATATGAATTGGAAATTTCCCTAAGAGGGACCTGTCCCTTTTCTCTCTTAAATGATCATTTATTTACTTATATTATAATTGATCATAGATATATTTTTGTATATTATCATGAAAGAATACTAAGTACTTTGGTGCTCAAATTACAAGAGCCTTGGCCATTAGAAATGCCTTTTGGACTGGATTGTGTCCCTTTCAACTTGTCCTTTATCTTTCAGTTACACTCCCTGACTATTTGGATATAAGGTGCCTTACATTACTGTTGGGTTTTTCCTTCTCCAGCCTTAGAAACCATCTAAGGGAGTTCTGTTCTTCCGATTAGAAAATGATTTTAGAACCAAAGTTTTGGCCAATATTTCTGGGGTGCAGCTGCTACTTAGCTTTCTCAATATACAGAACCAGAAAATATATCTGCACACCTACTCTATTCATGTGCACATTTATATTTATTTCTGTGTCCATATGTATTCTGTATCTCTATGTATTTGCATTTTAAAAATGAGCTGAGTCTCCAATGAAAACCACAGGTTTTATTCTAGTCTTCAAGATGTCTTTATTTGTATTTTCTTTTCCTGAGAGTGAGAAACTTAGTTCTCGGTTATCAACAATATACTTACCTAAGTCTTCAAACTTAACAAATAAAGTAATATTAGAATAGTTAAAATAATCTTAGTAATTATGGAGTACAGTGTTTGTGGGCTATAGTTCTTTTTGTTGTCATCTATAAGGATCCAGCCCAAATGTTATTCTCCCAAATTGACTCTCACATATCAATTTAGTATCTTATGGCTATGCCATTGCTTAACTCATTAATCTTTGTTGTTGTTGTTGTTTTATATACTTTGGTATTTTCCACATAGCCAATCATGTTGTATGCCAATAGAGACATTTTTTTTTAACTTTCTGCTCTGTATGCCTTCATTTTTTCTTTGCCTATTCAATAGTTAGAACTATTTGTTAGGTTTAGTAGAATGTTGAATAGAATTATTTCCAGTCTTAATGAATTCACCTTGTCACTATTGAGTATGATGTTACCTTTGATATGTGTGGACACCTATTACTGTGTTAAATAAATCCTCTTCTATAAAGATTATTCAGGTTTGATATTTGAAGTGACTCAAAGATTATCACAGAATGTACTCAGGCAAAAGCTTTCCATAAAACAAAGCATATGATACAGGAGAAGAAAGTACAGACAAGCACCAAGGGTTTGAGAGACATCAAGGAGCGGTTCCTCAGGGTTCATTTTAGTCACACAACATGCACTTTGTCTCCAAATTACACATCCAAAATTTGTGCAAGGAATCCTGGCCTCAGGAGAACTCATGATGGAAGTTCCCAGCAGGGTCTCTAATGGCCTACTGGTCATGTAACCAAGTCCACCTGGCTAAAGGATTACACAAGTTAAAAGCCATGAACAAACATGCTGGCTGCCTGTGTCTCCGGGGTACTTTTGAACTTTAAACAGCACTTCATAGATCAGTAGGTAATTGGTTAGTGGGCCCGTGAACTTTATCTTAGCTAAGACTCAAAGTCAGATATCCAGGCATCCCCAGAGAACTGTCTCAGTCCAGGTGTAAAAGTGATGCATCCTACCATCAGTGTGTTCCTACAATAGACATTTTTAATATGCTGAATAGATGTTAAATTATTCAACCATTTTCTAAGTCTATAAAGATGGTCATTTTCATTTTTTTTCTGAACTTTTTGTATAAATTATAATAATTTATATTTTTAGAAATTCATGGTAGTAGAAATCAAATCCAGAACCTTGCTCATGCTAAATAAGGCCTCCACCACTGAGTTACATCCCCAGTCCATGTTTGTTAATTTTTGAACAATAAAACAGATTTTAGTTGTTGAGATAAAAACTACTTATATGTGATATATTGTCAACTATAATATATGAATGTTTCATTGATGGTTTTATTATCTATATCCATGAGGATGTCAATCTGTACTCTCTTTTCATGTAATATCTTCATCCAATTTTGGTAGTGTGATAATCACATCATGACACATGGATTTGAGAACAAGCTTTTTCTATTAGAATTTCCCTTTTAAATGTATACTAAAATTCTCCAGTGAACCCATTTGTTTTCTTTTTTTTAAAAAAAACATTTTGTTGTTACTGTGATTTAAATTTATTCAATAAATATAAAGCCATTCATATTATTTGTTTCTTGGGTTAGTTTTGGCATTTGTTTTTGTTTTTGTTTGCCTTTCAAAGACTTGTCCTTCTCTCCTAAATATTGGATCTATGGGCATAGAGTTGTTTGTAGTATTGACTTGTTATTCATGTAGTATCTATATGGGCTGAAATGATACCCACTCTTTTACTCATGTGATTGATAAATTTAATATTCTCTCTTCTTTCTTATCTCAGCTAGAGATTTATTAATTTCACTGCCTGGTTCAAAGAATCAGAGTTTGGTTTTATTTATAATCTGTGCTGTTTTTCTACTTAACTTTTCTTATTTCTATTCTTGTTTTCCTTCTTTCTTTCTTCACTGGGTATTTAAGTTTTAATTTAAATTATTTATTCATTTATTTTTTGTTCTTCTTTCATTACTTTGTTAAAATAGATACTTAGGTTACTAATTCAAGCCTTATTCTAATAAAATCATTAAAAGCTATTAATTTCACCATACCTCTATTCATCTTCTTGCCTCTAGTCTTATGTGCTATTTAATTTTTTTTCAAAAAAGTACAAATATATTTTAATTTCATTTGAGACTACTTATTTGTCTCTTCAGTTATTTAGAAGTGTGATATTTAATTTTCGGTTGAAGATATATGAATATTTCTCTATCACCAATTTCTAGTTTAATGCCCTTGTATTATAAGAATATATTTTGTGTAATTTCTATTATTTTAATTTGTTAAATTTTGATTTAAGATCCAGAATATGGTCTCCTTTGGTACATGCTCATTTTTAAAGTGTAAGTATTTTGCTCCTGCTGCATGGAGATTTTTATGTCAATTAATTCAAATTGATAAAGTTTTTCATTTACTGAAAAACTTTTATCAATCATTTTGAATGGTTTTATATCTATTGAATTTGGTTTTAATTCTTGCATTTAGATCAGTTATTTCCTACTGCTTTTGTCTCTCTTTGTTAAGTCAATTAATGAAAAAGCAGTTTTGCAGTCTTCAGCTATAATTGTGGATATATCTCTGTCATATTTCTGTCTTATCAGTTTTTGCTTTATTTATTTTGAAGCTCTGTTGGTAAGTGCTTATACACTTATACCTGTTATAGCCTCTTAATTGATCTTTTCATCATTCAAATTTCTACCTTAACCCTGTGATATTGTACTGAAATCTATTTCTCTGATATTAATCTAGTTCTTTTCATTACTATTTAAGTAGTATATCTTTTTATTTGAACTTTTTGAAACAAGTTTATTGAGATATGATTGTCATCCATGTAATTTACTTGTAGAACATCGAGAGTCTAGTGGTTTGAGTATACCATAAAACTGTGTGAATATTTAGAATATTCACTACAATCAACTTTATAATATTTTTGTTTTTCCTAAAAGAAAATCTGTATTGAATAGAAATATCTCCCTATTCCTATCCCCATAACTCAACCCCAACCAAACACTAACCTATTTGTTGGCTCTATGAACTTGCCTGTTATGAATATTTGACATAAATAATGTCATATAATATGTGATCTTTGTGATTGGCTTCTTTCATTTAGTATAATATTTTCAAAGTTCATGTTATACCATGTATATGTATTTTGTCTCCTTTTTTTTGGCTGAATAAAATTCCAGTTGGTGGATATATCCCATTTTATTTATTTATTCACTGTGTGTAAAATAATGTATATTTGAATGGGAATATGAATATTGGGGATGTATCCATTTTCTGTCTAGTATAAATAAAATTTTCATAAAAATTTCATGTTTTCTTATATGTATGGCTATGTATTTTTTTTTCTTGGACAAGGACCTACATGAAGAATTACTGAATTATGCAGTAGCTCTATGCATAATATTGTGAGAAATTTCCAAACTGTTTTTCAAGGCAGCTGTACTATTTTACAATCCTACCAGCAGTGAATAAGTTTCTGGTTTTTTTATATCCTCACCAACACTGGTTATTTATGAATTTTTTTTATCTTGTTTTACCTTCCTGGTGGGTGAAAAGTGGTATTTCTTTTGTGTTTTTTACTTGCATCTCCAGTAATGTTGAATATCTGTAATAAGGTTATTGTATATATTGAACATTTGTCTATATCTTCATTAAAAAATATCTATTTCAATTTTTCCCTATATCATTATTATTTTTTTTAGTATTTGAGCTCTAAATGTTTTTGAAGTATTCCAGATGCAAGTCTCTTATCATATTTTCTTTCTTGCAAATAGACTCTCCATCCTTTGAGTTATCTTTTACATCACAAAGATTTTCATTTAGATGAAGTCCAATTCACTTGTATGTTTTTGGTTTTGTTGCTTTTGCTTATTGGCATCTTACTCAATACATTGTTACTAACCCAATATTGTGAAAAATTTCTTGTATTTGGTTTTTTTTTCTTTTTTTGGTTTTAATCTTGCATTTAGATCTATAATCCACTTTTAGTAACTTTTTGTGTGTGATGTGAGTTAGGGATCCAATTTCATTCTTTAGCATATTATAGTTGAACTGACACCATTTATTTCTTTAAAGTATGTGTTGAAAATCATCCAGGTATAATTTTTTATATTAAAGTTAATCTAATGATACACTTGTATCATATTTTTCTATTCAGTCTGAAATATTCTTCATTCTAATTGGTAGATTTATTTGGTTCACATTTAATGTGACATTTTAATATTATAGAATCAAAATTTAATATATTTTAGCAGTTCTCTATTTATTCATTTTGCTTTTTCTCACTCTTCTACCCTGTTTTCTGTTTTTCTTTGGACTGATTTAGTATTTTTCCCTCTTACTTCCTCTATTCACTTTTTGCTTTTATCCCTTTTCAAATTTTATTGGCTATCCTATGATTAAAACATATATCTTTATTTAATACATCAATAATTTCTAATAAATGAAACACTTTATGTGTTATACAAGAATTTTGAAAACTATATGCTTAATTTCCCTTTTTAATCTCTTATGTGTTTCATAAAAAAATTATGAAAAAAGTATACTTGGCCATTATTCTGCTTCACACACTCAGTTATTTTTCAGAGACATTATAAATATGAAGGCCAATAAAGTTTACTTTTAATTCTCATTTATTGTATTTTCCAACATACATAATTTCATTGTGAATATTAAAATTCCAATACAGTGTAGCATTCCTTTTATGAAAACCTTTAACAACTTTGTAAATGAGATCCTCTAGTAGTGAGCTCCTCAAGTTTTTCTCTGATAATGCTCTATTTCTACTTCATTTTTTTTAGAGAGAGAGAAGAGAGGGAGGGGGAGAGAGAGGGGGAGAGAGAGAGAGAGAGAGAGAGAGAGAGAGAGTTTTTTAATATTTATTTTTTTAGTTTTTGGCAGACACAACATCTTTATTTGTGGTGCTGAGGATCGAACCCAGGCGAGCGCACTACCGCTTGAGCCACATCCCCAGCCCTCTACTTCATTTTTAAAGGAAATTTTACTATTTAAAACTCTAGGTTAACTTTTTGCTGTTATTATTGTTCAACACTACAATTTAAAGGCATTTCTAGATTTTCTATTGTATTTTTTATATTTGTTTCTCTGTATGTTGTCTGGCTTTTCTTTTCTGGTTGCCCTCAAGATTCTCTCTTGGTCTTTGTTTTTAAATATTTAAGTATTATATTTATATGATTTCTTTCATTCTTGCTTTATTTGGTGTTTTTATGACTTGCATGTATGATTTGATACCTGTCCTTCAATATAGAGAAACTTTGATGGGCTAAGCACAGGGGCTCTTGCCTGTAATCCCAGCTTCTCAGGAGCCTGTGGTAGGAGTATCACAAGTTTGAGGCCAGTGCATGCAACTTAGTGACACCCTGTCTCAAAATAAAATGGGTTGTGAATGTAGTTCAATAGGAGATTATTCTCCTGCATTGGATATCCACTTCTAAGAGAGAGAGAGAGAGAGAGAGAGAGAGAGAGAGAGAGAGAGAGAGAAGAAGAAGGAGGAGGAGGAGGAGGAAAAGGATGAGGAGGAGGAGGAGGAGAAGGATGTGGAGGAGGAGGAGGAGAAGGAGGTGGAGGGGAGTGGAGGAGAGGGGAAGGGAGGGGAGGGGAGGCGAGGGGAGGAAAGGAGGGAAATTTTGAAATTTGGCCTTTATTTCTTCAATTATTTATTTTTTCCTCATTTATCTCCTCCCTTCTCATTCTTTCTTCTTGAGGAGATGTCAGTTATATGTGTTAGAACTTTACTATTAATATATGGCTATTGTATTCTCTTTTATTTTTCACTTATGAATTTGTTTAACCTTGTTCATTTTTTTATTCTTTGTAGCTTTTCAAAGCTAATTTCTATTTTCAGTGTCTATCTTTGCATTCACTGGTTCTGCTTTCAGTTATTGAGTTTGCTCTTGAGCCTATAGAAGAAAGTCTTCATATCTGTGTAAGTATGGGACTTTATAATTTGTATTTGAGTTTTTCTTATAGTTTTCTTGTCTATGCTAAATTTAGCCATCTGTTATTCTATGCTCTTGCACCCCTCCTTTTTTTTTAAAATCAGAGGACTTCATATATTAATTTTGGTTATATAGGCCTTTCCATTTACATGGATTAAAGAGAAAAGAAAAAAATCTATAAATCCAAAAACATTGATTATACAATGATCACATTTTTATGTCATGCAAAATGAGAATTCAGCAAATCATACTCTGTAAATAATTGTAGGTGCAAGAAAAATAGGAATTATTTTAATTTTTGGAAAATTAGAAAGCATGTTTCATGGGTAAATCTGGAACTGGCAATTGTCACATGGAATATAGCTAATTAAGGTAGTTGTTGGAAATATAAATCATGATTGCTGGGGATGTTTTCTCCCCAAAACTGTGAAAAATAGATTGAATAAGTCAGAAAAGCAAATCAAAATCATTTGAACTAAATAAAAGAGAATACCAGGAAATTCTCCATACTCCAAAAATAAAAAATATGGAAGATAGAAAAGTGAAAAAAAAAGAAAAAAAAGGAGGATTAATTTGGGAAATCTTTTCTATAGGAATCCTTATGGTTATTATAGAGGTAAAAACTGAGAAATATATTTTTTCCTGAAAGTTTATTATTTATAGTCTATTTTCTTTGCAAACTTTGTTACATATGTATGAATACTATATATATATATATATATATATATATATATGTACACACATACATACACACATATTTAAGTTTCTAAGTATAATTACTTTTTAACATAAAAAATATTAAGTGTGAAGTGTCTGGCAAATAAGTCACAGTCTTATGAAATGTGTAAATTGCAAGAGTGATAAAAATTGTCATAAAAATAGGTTATATATAAAGAGAAAATACTTGTAGACTAATTATCTACAAAATTAAAGCTTAGAAAAAATTGGGACAATTTCAAGCTTACATTAAGGCAAAAAGTGTGCCATTCACATTCTGTTTGTGTAAAATAATGTATGTATCAGAAAATAATTATATCTGCATTTCCCTGATTAATAATTTACACAATTATAATTCATTTTAGACCATCCCCTCTATGCAGTGCATGTAGAAAACTCTTGGCATATTACATTTAGATTTTTATCATTTTTGTATATAGACTCATGAGAGGTTTTCACATGTTCTGGAAGTGTTTTGCATTTATTATATATGGGGCATGTTTTATATTTTTCTTGTATATTTTGATATATAGAAATTCCTTTCAAAGGTAGCCGCCTCCAGCAATTCCTTTTTATGATTTTCATCTGTGTTTTTTTTTGTTTGTTTTTTCAATAAAGAAATCCATTCCTTTTTTGCGGTTGTAAAACTATTTTGCCTTCTTAAAATTCTACGGTTTTTTTTCATATTTAGATTTTAAATCTATATAGAATTAATGTTTGTTTATAATATATAGAAAAAATTTAATTCTCACTTTACAAAAAAAGAATGGATGATAATCAGTAACTCCAAGGCAACATATTTAGAAATATCTTCCCCATTGACTCCCTTATATGTGATTGTGTAGGAGTGAGTTCCTTGTGTATTTGTTCAGCTACATTTGTCTATATATCTTTGACCAACCCGTACTCTTAATAATTATAACTGCATCATAAATCTTGATATTTTGTACTGAGATTCCTCCCTGTGTGTTCTTACATAAAATTAGCTTAGATACTGTTAGTTCCTTTTACTTCCCTTTAACTTTAGGTTAAAATAATTAATTTAAGTAAATATACATGTATACACATAAATTCACATACTATTGGATATTACTATTAAACAAGTTTGGAAGAATTTTTATTTTGATTATTGACTATTTGAGCAATGAACCTGTATGTCCACCATTTATTTAACTTTTTAAATTTTTTTAGGTATATTAAAAATACATTTTTACAGCTTTTTATAGTAAGTTTTCTAGACGACTTGTATTTTTGCTGTCATTCAAACTGGGGTATTTTTTCATTATTTTTAATTCCATATATTTTTGCACTAGTGGTTTTGATTTTTGTTAAGCCCATATCTAAACTCTGTGATTAATTCTAATAATTTATTTATGTATTCTATCAATGTGTCTTCATTCATAATGATCATGATCTATACAAAATAACTAAATTTTGGTTGTTGATATTTTTGCTTTCATGTGCGTATGATTTACTTCTTTGCCTCTGTACTGAATATCTAATTTTGAACAGTTATTGGAACAGTCACATATTTCTAGTTCTTAACATTAAAGGGAATATTGTCAAACTTTCACTATGAAATATTGCTTATTACAGTTTTTTGTAGATAGATTTTATCAGATTAATGTATAAAATATTAAAACATTTCTTCAAAGAAACGTGGAAGCCAAAATATAAAAATGACCAATAAATCTTGAGTAATTGTGTTTCTGCCAGAATAGAAATGATAAAAACTATATAGTTGCTATAGTTACTACTTTAAATGATAGATTGTGAAAAATTGTTCTCTCGTTAATTGGTTTTTAGAAATGACATGGACAAATCTCTAGAAAGTATACCTGTAAGTATGGTTTCTAGTGACTTAAACAGGTTTTTCAAAAATGACTTCTCAAAGCCTCATTGAGATTTCTTTATGTTAAACAATTTAATCTATACAATTTCAGGTTCTCGTCCCTAGATTAGGGGGTCTTCCCACTTGAATAAATGCTGGCAGTAAGCAAGAAACATCACAGAAACTCCGATATCCTCTTTTGGAACCTAACATTCCATATATTTACTAATTAAAAATACTTAGAACATCACTTTTTGTTTAAGTCTTTACAAGGTTTTGGGTGAAGTCCAGAATCTAAGAATATTTTTAAAATCTTTAAATAACTTACAAACTAAACTTCTTGTCTCCAAGAAGAATAATTTAAGTATAGGTGATCTCTAAAGGAAACACATTATTGAAAGTGGAAATTTCTGTTTGCCTAATGAAAATAAATCAGAGTGTACTACTACTAATTGTGTCAGTGATGACTCTGTCAAATAGATCTTTAAAAATACATAAGCAATCTACTCCTATTAAGATTATTTTTGAATACTTCTAGCAGGAGCACTTCTGTTTACACTTCTGTTTAAACCACAGATACACCCATGATTATTACTCCTAGCATAATTTTCTTTCTGTTTGGAGTCTTTATGAAATAGAGGTTAAATAAGTTAGTTATGGGAGCAAAAAGGAAAACTACTTTTTGGAACACAGTAGCAGAAAAAGAATCTGCTTCCAGCTACTTCACTTCTTAAATTTATTTCATATGATACTGCACTCTACTGAATTTCCTTCCCAAAAATGTTATTTGATGCTGCTTGTCAATTCTTTAGAACAATCCCATCTCAGGTTTCAATTTGAGACAGAGTGAATTTCTGTTTCTTAAAAAAATAAAAATAAATAAATAAATAAATAAATAAATAAAGGAAAAAAAAGGGAAAAGCTTTTGGCAGAATACACTCTATGATACTTATTTAAAGTATATGCCATGTTGAAATTGTTCTTATTGTGCCTTGAAATTAGAATGAGTAGACTAAAATATATGTAGAATATACTTTTAATGATAAAATAAGTAAATGGTAGTGGGCTGGGTTATAGCTTAGTGGTATAGTGATTTCCTAGCATGTGTGAGGCACCGGGTTTGATTCTCAGCACCACAAAGTAAAATAAAAATCTACTGACACTAAAAATTATTTTTTTAAAAATAAGAAAATAGTAGTGCCTGGTCAGATTTGGTATCTTATAAATTGATCATGGACTAATAAATAACAGTGTTTTATTAGAAGGAAACATTCAGGGAATATGATAGAAGCCAATTAATTTTATTTATTCTGCTTGGATACTAAAAACCCTACTTTTAATATTTCTAATGTTTTGATTATTCTCCTACAACCTCTCTGCCCTCTTCATATAACTGATCTGATGTTCTAAATTGTAATTTCTATAGCCAGGGTCTTAATCAACATTTAAGTTTGTTTAGACCATTTTCAAATTACAATGAAAGTACCTTCTTTACATTATTAGGTTTTTTATTTCTTTTTGTGATACTGGAGATTGAATCCAGGGGCACTTAACCAATAAGCCACATCCCCATCTTTAAAAAAAAAAAAAATATATATATATATATATATATATATATATATATATATATATCAATTTAAATAGATCTCTGTATGTATATTTTAAAGATAGGGATGTATATATATATTTTAAAGATAGGGATGTGTATATATATATATGTGTGTGTGTGTATGTGTGTGTGTATGTGTGTGTATATATATATATATTAAACATGGGGATGTATTTATATATATATATACATATATATATATATATATATATATATTATCTAGAGGCAGAGTCTCACTGAGTTGCTTGAGATCTCTTTAAATTGCTAAGGCTGGCTTTGAACTTGTGATCCTCATGCTCAGCTTCCTGAGCCACTGGGATTATAGTAATGTGCCATCACTCCCAGGAAGTTATCAGTATCTTTTTAACAAATGGTTCAGATATTCATGCCATTGTGTTTTATCTAGCTCAAGAAGCCAATATTTACAATCCACCCACACCACCAGTAGCCTACCTAATCTTTTAAAGCATGATTCTATACAGACTTTCTTTAGACTGTTGTCAGCTCTTTGATGACTCTCACCCTTCTCAAAAAAAAAACTTATAATGAGATTAAATAATGCCTGAAATACAGTAAGCATTCAGTAAACTGTGGCTATTAATAGTAATAGTGGTACCATTTTCTTCTCTTCTAATAAGTTTTAGAAAGTTCAGAGACTTCACCTATTTGAACTTTTAAACCACAGATACACCCATGATTATCCCCTTGTTTCCTCATTGGAAAGCTCATTTCATTGTGTTGTGTCCATACTCATTAAAAATGAATAAGTAAAAAAGAACTTTTGTGTTTTTTGAGTTAACTTGACTTCTTCAATATCTGTACTTTTGTCCTAAGTATAGGCTCTGGTATTGCCTGTTAAAATTTAAGGAATCTATTCTGCTCATGACATGGCTTTCTTCATTTGAAAACAGCCATGATCATATTCCTGAACCCCCATCAATCAAATACCAACAGTACGTACATAGTTTCAACATTGCTTGTTGAAAAATTCAACAATAAAGTTGACAAGATATAAATTCACCAGATTGTCTGCTTTCAAAAAATTAGGATCATACAGAAATAATAAGAGTGAATTTCCTTGATCAATGTGGGATATTTCATCTGTGCAGTTTGCTTCTCTATTAGGGAAAACCATGTGAATTATTTTCTGTAGCTTAGTTGTTTGTAGCTGACTCTCACATTTGTGTTCCTTTAACTGTCACTCAAATTCTCTCTACTTGCTTCTACCATCTGAATTTTCAAATAGTATTCAGTCTCCATAACATTCTTCTATCCATTATTTCCCTCTGACTTGTACTAGTAACCTATTTTATTATAATCTTTCTTTTCCATTTCAATATAATTCATTTATTCATCAAATCTATCTATCGACCACTCCCTTCTCTTTTCCCATTCAACTTAACACTCATTCAATTGGCAAAGTTTTCCAAATACACTCTTCTTTAAGATATGTTGTAATTCTTGGTTATTTTGTGAATTCTGATACTTTAAAGGTCAAACATCATTTTATGAAAAAACAACTCATGAATTCAACTAAAGTATGATTAAATAATCAAGCTTTTAAGGTGATACTACTTCACTTTACCCACCACAGGGTTTTAAGTTAATTTACTGAGCAGATAGTATGTGGAATTCAGCTGTACGAGAAGAAATTATAAGTAAGGTACTAGAAATTTTAGTCAAGCAGATGTGCGTCATCTAAAAACAACCTTGAAACTGCAAACAGGTTGATTTTATTTTTAAATTTAGGTTTGCATGAGTCTTTGGGAATCTGAAATGAATTTCTCCCAAATGAAAGATCGCAGCTTGTTTCTTCAAATTAGTTCACAATTTACAATTTAACCTATTCTACATGTGAAACACTGTGTAATTCCAATAAGAAAAAAATAATAATTTAATTGTCCAGTCACAAAATTATTTACCTGAAAGTAATTAATGTAAGATTGATAGGTGTCTCATTTTTCTCGTGACTGAAATCTTTTAAGCCACAGAGTTATACTGAGATACATGCCTTGAACATTGAAATCATTTATAAGACAAACAGATCACTGCAGCAATGAGGAATTATGCACCATCTAAAACCAAGGTGTAGTAACAGGCTATCCTCAATATTGCAAGTGCCCTGTCAGTTATGTTCTTCCAGAGTGGCAGCAAAACAGAATCTCGGTGGTAACAACAAACTTGGAATAAGAAGAGGAAATTTCCAGCATGCCTTGTACTCATGGGCTACTACATAGGCTGCTCTATGACTTACAGTTTAAGCTCTATAAAGAAGGATCACACAGCAATGGGAGGGGTCTCCTGGGCACAGAATCAGAGGCTCAGAGTGAAAACTGAGCACAAGTAACAAGGGATGCAGAGAGAGGAGCCAGGTGTAAGGAAGGGAAGCCATATTCTCCAGCTCTGAGCTGCTGTGCTGCATGCTGAGGGAATGGGCTAAACTATTGCTGATGTGACCAAGGAGAAGGCAACCTTCTCTCACTAATTAGACTCCACCCTTGCGCTGAAACTCTTAGGAAGAAGGAATGCATTTTTCAAAACAAAGAGGCAACATCCTGTGCAGAAACAGAAAAAGAAGAATGAGAGAAAAAAAAAATACAAGGGATGTCCCAAGGTCCAGAATTGATTTTTAAACATATTTTAGTTGTAGATGGACATACTTTTATTTTGTTTATTTAGTTTTATGTGGTGATACAGATTGAACGCAGTGTCCTACATGGCTAGGTAAGCACTCTACCCCTGAGCTACAGCCCCAGACTTGAGAATTGATTTTTGAAAGCTGTGTGATGTTGGGAATATTTCTTTTTCTTAATCTCTACCACTTCCATAAAATATAACTAACTATACTGCTTCTGTGTAACTTGCAGAGTTATGAGATTCAAATGAGATGAGAAAATAAATACACATGTTATAAATGTAAATCACTATAAAAATATAAGATATACACCGAAGAACAAAGTTCACGTTTCTGATAATATCTTTTGATACATATATACACACATATATATTAAGCGAATTTCCTTATGCAGCTAAAACCAACACAATTTATTAAAACAATAATTATATGCATGTACATTTTAAGCATACCTATTTTATAAATTGGAATTATTACTGCAATTGTATAAAAGAATGATACTTATACATTTAAAATTATTCACTTACTAATCTGAACTATGGCTCATTTAAACTTGATTATTTAAATACTAATTCTTAGCCATAAATATTAGTTTTTTATTTCCATCTCTCCAATACCTGTACTTCAGTCAAAACCCTACATGAGGCCAGTTGGAACTCAAGATTCTGAACTATTCTTGATTATAAGAAGGAATGAAAATCAAAACTACTCTAAGATATCATCTCACTCCAGTCAGAATGGCAGCTATTATGAAGACAAACAACAATAAGTGTTGGCAAGGATGTGGGCAAAAAGGTACACTCATACATTGCTGGTGGGACTGCAAATTGGTGCAGCCAAGATGGAAAACAACATGAATATTCCTTTGAAAACTGAGAATCGAACCACCATTTGACCCAGCTATCCCTCTCCTGGGTCTATACCCAAAGGACTTAAAAGCAGCATACTACAGGGATACAGCCACATCAATGTTTATAGCAGCCCAATTCACAATAGCTAAACTGTGGAAGCAACCCAAATGCCCTTCAATAGATGAATAGATAAAAAAAAAATGTGGAATATACACACAATGGAATTTTAAAGAGAATAAAATCATGGCATTAGCAGGGAAATGCATGGCATTGGAGAAGATAATGCTAAGTGAAGTTAGCCAATCCCCAAAAAAACAAATACCAAATGTTTTCTCTGATATAAGGAGGTTGACTCATAGTGGGGTGGGGTAGGGGAACATGGGAGGAATAGATGAACTCTAGATAGGACAGAGGGGTTGGAGGAAAAGGGAGGGGGCAGAGGATTAACAAGGATAGTGAAATGTGATAGATATAATTATCCAAAGTACACTATGAAGACACAAATTAGTGTCAACATACTTTATATACAACCAGAGATATGAAAAATTATGCTGTATAAGTGTAATAAGAATTGTAATACATTCCACTGTCATCTATTTTTTTAAAAAAACAATATTTTTTTAAAGAAGGAACAGCCCTAATACATGTTTTTTTGTTTAGATGTCTTGGCTTTCCTTTTCTGTCCTTCAGCTGTCCAGGGAGAATTTCTTTGTCAAGTTTTGGGCATAGAGTCCTTGGGACCTGGCTGTTTGCTCCCCAATCTCAGGGAGCTTGCCTCTTCCATTTCCGGGTGTTTTCTCCCAACCTGTTTTAAATGCATGCTTAACCTCCTACTTCATCAGAGCACCCAGTATCAAGCACTCCATAAATCCCCAAGCTTTCTGTAAAATTTCCATAACTTCTGATGAGAACTAAAACACAGCATGTTTGCTAGAGATTTTCTTGGAAGAAAAAAGTTTTACCTGAAACCTAAGTTTTACACTTATTTACCTTGTACTAAATTTTTGAATCTTTTTGTGTAGAAGGACATAAATGACAACCACATAGATTCTGATGCCAGGTACAATCCCTGTTTTTCCATCTCAGACAGACATAATTAATGTTTCCTTCTGTATTGACCAAACTTCACAAAAGTTAGACTGTCTTGTCTTCATTTGTTCCAAATTCCACTGTCAGCATCTTTTTCAATTCCTTTGATCTCTTTTCTGATTCAGTGCTGATTCCTACAATCCATCAGCCCAGTCTTTTCAAACAAATCATTATGCTCTTACAGTGTTATTAGACGTAATGCCTAAATCCATCTAATGCAAAAGGGATGTAGGGATATGTATATATACATATACATTAACATGTGAATATACATGTCCATGCACATAAACATGAATATAATTATATAACTATTGCACATAGATGCATTTTTTATATTTACATATGTATGTATGTGAATATATAGATATACATGTTATATTCTTTCCTTAGAAACTTAGAACTCTAAAGATAAAACATCATGTATTGTAATTACTAAGAGAAGCACAAAATTCAAAAATAAATTTTAAATGTCTGCTGACCCTTAGAAGAGCTGTTCTTGGAAAAGGGCCAAGTACAAGCCCACATTAGTCTTGGCAATGACAAATGCTGTCTGCTTGTCATTTTGCAAAAATTAGAATTGATTGAACCTGCCCTTTTATGGAAACAATAATGATAGTGTATCCACCAAGGGTAGATGTATGTAAAATTGTAGTTTGAAATTAGCAAAACTCAGTTCTTCATTTTTACATTAGATACACATAAAAAAGTGAAAATATCTCAGTTTCTTCTCTGAAAGTGCTTTCATAGCAAAAGTTAGCTGTTTTGCTTTTTATATCTGATAAATGTAATGTCATCAGAATAAAAACCTTCTGAATATTTTACATAGATTTAGCCATCTGTTACATAGAACACTACGATCTCTATTGGTCTATCAATTTAGTTTGCATGGTTTTAAAAATAAATAATTGTCATATATTTAAGCAATAAGTTCAACAACAAAAATAAGCAGAGAAAAAGTGTTGGAGGACACTAAAATGAAACTGTGTCTCAACCAGGCAATGGTCATGATTTATTACAGGGCTCTGTCAATCTGGAGACCTCTAGAGATGGAGTCACAACTCATCCATCTTCCTGGCACATGGAATGTGAAACTGCTCAGAATGAGGCACTGGAGAGGGGCAGAGCCTATGGTGAACTGGACAATGCACACCCCAACAAAAAGATATTCATTCCCTTGATTGTTTATTTGTACATTTATATGCAAAAACATGAACATGGAGACAAATACCAGTTGTTCTAACCAAATAAAATGTATCTGTGAACCAGATTCAATAGATTTGTAACAAAATTAAACAGAAAAATAACGTACGAAAACACAACAGAGTACAGACACAGATCCTTTTCTAAATTTGGTATTTTAAAATGAAAATGGAGCAGTAAGATCTATCATATTGTGATATTAAATTAATGATGAAAAATACAGTTATTTTTCCCAAGTAAATCAAAGAAAGTATGAAAAAATAATGAATACCAAAAATGTTCGGAAGGGTTATTTTGTGATTTGATTCAGAAGTGAATATGGCATAGGTTTGAAAATCTACTTTAGAGATACTAAACATTTTTTCATTATGAATAATTTGAAAATCTATTAAAAGTACATCATGAGGGCTGGGATATAGTTTAGTTGGTAAAGAGCATGCCTTGCATACAAGAGGCCCTTGGTTCTAATCCCCAATACCACATTAAAAAAAAGAACATAATGAAATTATTACAAAATTGTATTATTTCTTGAGTTACTTTAATAATAATAACATATCAGAAAAATAGGAATTTCTATGTGTGTATGCACAAATGCACATATTCTGTAATTCTAAGATACATTTTTAAAAAAAATGTTAGTTGTTATTTATTCATGTATTTTTATGTGGTGTTATTTATTCATTTCTTTTTATGTGGAGCCCAGTACCTCACATGTGCTAGGCAAGTGCTCTACCACAGAGCTAAAACTCCAACCCCTAAGAGATACATTTTAAAAGTCTAAATTAACTTTTATTTATATCCCTCCAATAACAAGATAAGTTTTTCACTAGCTTATGGAATTAAATAGAAAATAACACCTTTGAAAAGTTGTAACTATGCTATGGTACTTTAATTCTTTGAAATGTTATATCTTGAAAACTATAAAAGCTAGTTTTTCTGAGTAATTCACAAGCCAAATCATTTCTGTAAGGTTCAACATACTGAACACATGGCAATATTATCCTATTTCACAGATGAAGAAAGTACTCTTTTGAAAAAAGAAGGAGTCCTAAGTTCAACTAGTAGGGAAAATGACTTGGACTTCAAATGGGATTTTTTTTGACTCATATACTTTATCTACTCTATGTTCTAATATTTTTTGTTTGGTATTCATTATAATAACTGATATTTATGATGCATTTATTTTTCATTTTCTATCACAGGTTGAATGATATTAATAATCATTAACTCAGACAAAAGGAATGTTCTGGGGTTGTTATATATATTATGTTCAAGGTCTTATTAATCAAACTTTATTTAACTCAATATCTTGCCACATTCAATAATTATTTAAACTTTATAGAGTCCATGTATTTCTGACATAGTTACACAAAAATAATTCATTTTGAAAACTTGAAACCCATGTTTAGTGGCAGGATACACAGCAGCTGTTGAGAAACAGAAAGATCACTGTCTCTAGTGTTAGATATGTCCAGATTAATAAAAACAAATTCCTCTTCTTATTTGTGTGAAGGCAAACTGCAAATCTTGAGTAAAATTTGTGTTAATTTTTTAATCATATTAATTATATATTCAGTTCAGAATATTATCCCTCTGATTGATTTTATCTTTAGAATTGAAAGATATTTTTTTCTTTTAATCTGAACAAAAATCACCTGCCTGCCTCTTTTAATAATATGATTGCTGATTTCAGGTGGTTAAATGAAAACAAAGGACCCTTCATCCTCACTGCTAAATTATAACTCAAGAGCTTCAAGACACATTTTGTTGTTTGTTTGTTACCTTCACCAAACTAAAGTCAGCCTTCTGGGGCACATGTGATCTTCTTCTGCACATTTCTTGTAAAAGACTGGCTAATGAAAAGGGAAAGATATATATTAAAGTTAATAGAATTTTAAAATCTAAAAACATTTAAAGAGTATATGAATATCAAATATGTGATATTTAATTATATGAGAAATATTTTGCAAATGAAGATACTAACCAGTAAACATTACTAAGCAGTAAACATTAAGTTGTACTATCTTTAATTTCTGGTTTTTTTATTCATTTTATTGAGAAATGAGTGACACTATTCTCAACCCTAAAGAAATAAAGGTTCAAAATTGGCACCATGAATGACCTGATTGACCAGATCATAAGTAAGTATTACATTATGATCATTATTGTTTGTTTCTGCTAGCCAGAGTCTTCTCATTTTTTCAAATACCAGTCTTCCAAGACTTTCTAAATGAAGAGTTAGAAATTTAAATGTGTATGTGTGTGTGTGTGTGTGTATGTGTATGAGTGTGCACTTGCATGCATGTGTGTGTGTGTGTCCTTCAAAGGCTCCTGATGACTCCTCTCTGGAGATTAACTTCAAGATTAATATTTTCCATAGGTAATTGCCACACATTTAGAATGAATATTTTTTAAAATAATCATAAACTGATCAGAAGTTTCTTAGGTTACGATAGTTTAATAAAATAGAAGCAGGATTACATAAGTTCAATTCTTACATTAAAAATCACCTTACAGCACCCACTCAAGTACAGAATTTCCTAATTAGACAAGGATCTACAAGCTTAGAGTATTCCTCTAGGACATGCAGCCAGATGAACAGCAGATATTTTCCTTCATTTCTCTATGTTTGATGCTTCCATAATCTCAAACCAGAAGGCAAGATGGACTTTGAAGTTTAAATCTGATATGTCCATTATTAGTATGCAATTAATTTCACTTAAATCTTAGTTCTACTTGTCTTCTGAATTAATAAACATTTCCATACTGCAACCTACAGACAAAATGTTATCACTTGATATGTGTTATGTGTTTAAATATTTAATATTTTATAAACAAATTAATATAATTTATTAGGGTTGATATTATTAATTATATTGAACTTTCTATTTTTTACATAAATATTTCATCTTACTCATTAAAAGATAATTATCCTACTATATTCCAATTTAAATTGGAGTATTTTTTCCTAATACAATTTTGTGTCACATTGTGACAGGGATACTTTCTCAGAAATGCATTCTTAGGCATATTTTTCATTGTATGACCATCACAAAATATAGCCTTCTGTGCCCCTAGACTGTATGGTACAATCTACTTCTCCTAGGCCATAAATCTGTATAGCATGTTACTATACAGAATACTGTAGACAGTTGTAACATAGTGGTAAATATTTTTAGATCTGAAAATATCTAACTATAGGAACAGTACACTAAAAGTATCTGTGATGAGAATTTTACAGCTGTATTATAATCTTATGGGTCCATCCTCATACATGCCATCCTTTGTTGACTCAAAAATGATTATGCATGACATCATTATATGGTTTGTGACTATCTATGCCACATGTGTAATAATTACTCTTTATTTATCTAAAAATATAAAATAATGGGGGCTCAGGTTATTAGTGGGAGAGTTCATGCTTAATATGCTGAAGGCCCTAGAGTCAATCCTCAATACCAAAAAAATGAATTAATAAATAAATAAAATGTGAAAAAAATAATAACCTTATAACAACAGATAAGTAAAACTGAATCAAGCCTTTCTACAAGTATAGATTAGGTTTTCAGATTAAGAAAATACACTCTTAAAACAATAAGAAAGTAGCTTGTCAAATTGTCATACACCTGTCATGTCATCCCAGCTA
Source organism: Ictidomys tridecemlineatus (assembly GCF_052094955.1). Taxonomy (NCBI): domain Eukaryota; kingdom Metazoa; phylum Chordata; class Mammalia; order Rodentia; family Sciuridae; genus Ictidomys; species Ictidomys tridecemlineatus. The sequence goes on along the minus strand of NC_135478.1, from coordinate 67,413,986 downwards.
CTTGGGAGGCTGAGGCAGGAGGATCAGAAGTTTGAGACCAGTTGGGCAACTTAGTGAGACCCTGTCACAATGAAAGTAAAAAAAAAAAATTGTTGAGGGGGCAGCTAAGTTGAAGAATGCTTGTCTAGTATGTATTAGGCCCTGTGTTTAATCCCTAGCACGAGGAAAAAAAAGTTAATTGTTAGCTATTCAATAAATATCCATGTATATATTACTAAATATCCATGTATACAATATGGGATGCTATTTACATTATAAAATATTGACATAAGCCATTTTGAGAAAATAAAGTTTAATTTATTGTTTATCATTGATAAAGTCAGAGTAGCATTTCAGACAGTTCAATATGATTTTCCATTTCAATGGTTTCAATGTTTTCTTGCTTCCCAGCAGTCTGCTCTGTATTTATCATTTGATGCATAGAAATGTAACTGCACAACAGCATCTAGTCACCAATCATTTTTGTGACCTGTACTGAGGAAATACATTTTAATATGAAAGAAAGTAAGGAATCAGGGTCAATATTTCATGTGCCTGTGTGATTCAGCAAATCTTACAAAGATGTGACATGAATAAAAAAGGTAATTGAAGAAGTAGTGAATAAAACAGCAAAAGGAATAGGAAAAAGACTCAAGAAACAAATTGGAAAAGACTTGTAGTGAAAGAAAGCAAAGTCAAAGTTGAACGTGATTAAGGACAGAATTCATTTAGCCCAGAGTAAAGGTCCTTAATAATTTATAAAAACTCATTTCTTTTTTTTCTTATCATAGATTCATTTGAATGTTGTCAGCAATTCATTTATATATATATATATATATATATATATATATATATATATATATATACACACACACACACACACACACACACACACACACACACACACACACATATTGTAAGGGTCCGGTGAAAAGTCAGAGGAAGAGATCACCAAGAGACTGACTCATGCAATTGCAGAAGGGGATTTATTGAGGATCCAATTCAGCGTGCTGAGGCTCTAGGCTCACTCAAGAAGCGAGAGAAGCCCAGAGCCCAGAGCAGAGGCTAAGCAGTGCTTAAGTACACTTTTTGGGGAGGGTGAGGGCTTTGTATACATCTGAACAAATCAGCATGAGGCACGGGAAAATTGAACAACAACTCTCATACAGGATTAGCACATTCATTGGTGGGAGCAGGTCGGGCGGGGGTGATAGGTCACTCCTAAGCAGGGTACACATTCAAACTGATTGGTTTGGGCCCTGTATGCCTAAGTGACAAGCTGCACAGGGCCCTAGGCTAAATGGCCAGTAGGGCGTTGTATTAACTGCCTCAGGAATTTCAGGTTCTGGGTGTGGCAGAGGAACTTAACAATACCTGGTCCTTCACTTTTTAACTCAGGCCTTGCAGCTTAGAAACTTTACCCTTTCAATATATTTATGTATATGACATACACACATATTTTCAAAATTTGTAAATATACTGAGTTCCTATCATAATAGGATATTGTCCTAAGCAAAGGGAATATATCATATGAAAATAACTGAAAATAAATAAACAATAAGAACTTAGAGATGTAAAAACAATGGTTGATAACTTTTCCAAGGATATCCATTTGACCTACACAAAAGTTTTAAAGTGGTGTGTAGACTTAGAAGTGATTTAGGTATCTAACTTTATTTTATTGTTTAATTTCTACTGCCTTTTCAGTTAAAGGTATAAGAACCATAATAAAAGCTTCATACTAATAACTCATTTGTACTGGATTTCTACAGACAATTATGGATCCTCACCTACTGTTCTCTAAAGGACATTGTTTCTTTTATACCATAAACAAAGCATTGCTTCTTCATTGCTATATCTCAAAAGGAAAAGAAACTGGTCTTTCTAAGGTCACGGTTTAATAATAGTCAAAGAGAATAATATTAGCTAAAGGAGTTTCTGCTCTTTGTAAAAAAATTTCAACTTTACAAAGTTTCTTTCTGAAAAAAAGAAAATCTTTTAACTACCAGCTAAATCTGGAACACCTTTTTAAAAAGTCTAAGAATCTTCAGTTGCTATAAATTTGGAAGTTCTAGAAAGTCTTTATCAATCTTCTTTATAACAATGGACAAATCTAACTCTGATTTGCTATTAAAAAACATTGCTTAAAAACTTTTAAACTCAATGCTTTTCAAAGGAAGAGGAAAAAATTGTTGGAGTTATATCTTTATTATGAACTTGAATATAATTTTTTATTTTGTATAAACCTTTATGCTGAGAATTAGCATAGATTCTCAGAATATATCTGGCTCATCTAAATAAATGGTGATATGTGCACATTTTTAAAATGTTTTAACTTCACATGTTGGTATCTTATGAGATCAATCATATGCATATAAAGTTTTTCCAGAGTGAAGTTGGTAACTCAGAGATAAAATCAGTAGTGTTCTGATAACAGTTTTACAACTGGCTGTTGGGGCTGGCATGCTAATTTCTAATGTTTGCATCTTAATGTATGCTGAGAGCCATAGCCAAGTAGGAATGACTCATGGCATTTTGGGTTGAAAGGTGACCCTGATCAGGGATTAAAGTGGCTCCGGGTTTAGGGTGGATCCTGCTGGGATTAGGACATGTTCTGCTACCTTAGTAGCCCACTCCTTTGGAGTTCCCGTTGAGTTGGGGGGTGGGGAGTGGGAGGGTGTTCTGAGAATTGGTGCGCAGAGCTGGATGGAGGCAGTGTGTTCACGGGAAGTGTGGGTAGAGTGTCAGTGAGAGTTCGGCAATAAAGAGTTGCTGTTTGAATCTACAAATTTGTGTGGTGGCTCAGTTATTTTGTGCCCAGCCAGACTGCGGCAAATGTAGACTTAATACTCCCTCCATGACTAACTTCAAGTTATGAATTCACATCACTGGACACACAGGAGGGAAGAGACACACATGATCTTCTTCACAGATCAGTAAGAGCTGTCTTCAGCATACCACTGTATAATTTGATCAAATATAATTTGCTGCCAATTGTCTAATATTTTTATATATGTGTATATATGCAAGAAATAATGCTGCCCATTAAACTATGAAAATTTTTTATCATTTATTTTTAATGTTTGCATTTATTAGAAAGGCTCCTTAAAAACATTCTCTGGCCTAGAAGATTTCCCTATCTTCTGTTAAACTTCAGAGGAAGAGAAAGAGATGCAAAGAGAAATAGAAGAGAAAGTTCTAGATGGTTGTGCCATCACAGTTTAGAAATATCAAAAATAAGTTTTGGTCTACTATAATATTAAATGTTTCCCAAAGGCTCATGTGTTAAAGGCTTGATCCCCAGCCTTCTGCAACTAGGAAGTGAGGAAAATTTTTAGAGTGAGGCCTTGTGGGAATTTTTAGATCATTGAGGGCATCGCTTGCAGGGGATTTGGGGACCCTGGTCTTTTCCTCTTCTGCTCTCTCTTTATTTCTTCACTAGGAGATCAACATGAATTCCACATGCTCTCCCCACATGATATGCTGCTTTACCATAGGCCCAAAGCCATGAGGGCCAACTGATCCTATACAGAAACTTCTCAAACCATTGATTATCTTTGATTATCTCAAGTATTTGCTACAATAAGGAAAAGCTGATTAACACAGGGCTCAGACAAATCTTGGTGGGCTTCCAGTGAACCTGCCTTGTGTAAAACTTGGTTTAGTATTGTTACAGGCTATACTTTATAGGGAGGCCTCAGTGGAATGGCACTGCATAGACTGAATCTTGGAGGTATAACATAAGGAGGAGGCAAATACCTAGATCTCACTCTATCAATAGTCTCTTAGCTTCTCTTTTGGTGGAGTCAGGGTCAGAAGCAAAATGAATTAAATACAAGTAAATGTAAGACACCATATCATAATTTCAGAATTGTTGAAATCTAAAAATATAGTTTTCAAAATAATAGGATATGATGCATTAACTATAGTAACATTGACAACTAAAAACGAGAGAAGACTTATAATGTACCAGACTCTCTGCAAAGCTCTAAATTTCCTTTACATTCAAAGGTACTCAAAGACACTTCTGATATCTGGTCTAGCATGAAAAAAGCTTAGCAGTCATCAATTCTGGCTTTGTAATAAGAAAAGGGCTGAGCAAACTAAAAATTGATAAGTTTTCCTAGATACAAATGAGAACTAAGGTCAGAGGGTAAATGCAATGCCCCAACAATCAGAGTAAATACAGGCAAATACAAAAATACACACCTTGCTGGAATAAAAACCAAGAAGCAAAAATTTTTGTTGGAACCACTGTTGGGGTAGGCAGATTAAACTGTAATTGATGAGCTGCTGAAGGTTCAATTTGGACAAGTGTGAGAATTAAAAACTCCAGTGGGACCCAGAATAAAAGAAACAGCTATATTTTTGTGGCTTTTACCTCTAGGAGTCCAACCAGGAAGTAATCAGAAGAAAAGTATGAGAGAGAGGGAAGGTAAAAAAAGAGATAGTAGGAAGATAAAGCAAGGAAGTGAAAAAATGAAAGCATAAAAATAACCTATTTTTAAAAAACAATTCCAAAATTTTGAATTAAAAGTGTACAAGGTGACTGCAGCATTTGTGAAATGAGAGACCATTATTTAAGGTGACAGCCTTCAATCAACCACCACTCATTCATTCAGCTATGAGTCAACATTCATTCATTCAATTTTATCAATTTGAATTGATAAATTTCAAATTTTATCAATATAATTAGAGTTTTATTCAGCACCCTGTCTATAGGTTAAAAGAAAATGTTAGTAACAAGGAAAATCAAGGACTCATTTATTTTCTTTTTTTCTACTATAAGCAACAGTTACAGTATGTGCTTCACATGCAAGACAAAAAGTGATTTATAGGCAAATAGCAGTAATTTTTGTCTTAGTTTTAGCTTTAGCTTTTAAGAGAAATCAGTCTGGGGGAATGAAACAACAAAAGAGAAACAAAAGCACCCAAACTGACTTCATAAAATCAAAGGATTTTGGAAAGCAGTTTAATCAGAAGAACATTTAGAATCTTTATTAAAGTCATTGCTTACTGCTCTGCATGGATACCCTTGTTGGTGAGTTCAGATTTACCATCAGCCACATCAGAATAACACCACCTTCAGGGAAATTGTACGACCTATCCAGTTATGCCCTGAAACAATTTCGATACCCAGACATCAAAATTATGATGATGAATATAGGAAAACAGAGTACAGCACACTGATGGAAGAGCTCAAGATTTGCTTTCAAACCAATGAGCAGAGACAAACTACAGTGCCCCAAGGAATTGCTATATAATAGAAGATGAGAGAAGAAAGCAAATTCCAAAAACAGCTTTTCTAGGGGAGAAAAAAAAGTTGTTTTATGTTTATCTCTTTTTCACTATTAATTATTTTATTTTTAAAGCACACAAAAAAAATGTAGGTTCTTTTTCCTTTTGCCACCCCTCCACCCTAGTTCTCTCTCTCTTCAAAATGTTATATGCCCCCAGGGGAAACAAATGCACAAATAAATGAAGGCTTGTTACATGTTGCAACAGTGTGCCCCTTGTTAATTAGATAGAATTTTTAACAACAAAATATAAAGAGATAAACACAAGATTCATTAGTGTTTGGATATGCAACTACTTCCAAGTATACCATAAAATTAATTACTTCAAGTTAGCAGATGGAAGAGGTTATAGTAATAATTTGAATTAAAGGCAAAAGTGTAAAGGGTAAGGAAAGAAGAGAGAAGGAGTATGTGTTAACTAGTAGATATTATAAAATAAAGCATTCTAGATTGTTGAAATCAGGTTAAATACATATAATTTGTGGTTCAAATGTACTTTTCCAAACACAGAGAGAAAGCATATCTATGAAAACAATTAAGCACTTGTGCTTAACATGCTTTTGTTCGAAGTTAATGTTAAACAGACGAGTAGCCAAGATATGCACCTCCCTCATTAAAATCATGATGCAAGTTCCAGCTGGAGGCATTGTATCATATGCAAGAAACATCCATCATTGGCACATGTGAACAGGGGGAAAGAACTCACTCATTGAGATGGATTGGATCTCCATGGTCCCTGTATTCTTCATTGCTCATCACCATCACCAACCATCATTCTTACCATCTTACCATGCTAGAAAGTATACTTAGCATGTATTGAATATAGAATGTTAAACGTTTTATTTAAAATGACTGAATGTAGAATGTTAAACTACTTATTTAAAATCTGTAATGCAAAAAAAGAAAAAAAATCTGCCTCTTCTGATCCTATATCTTGGTTTTTTAACAATCCCTTGATAGAAAATTTCTTTTAAAATTCTAAATTCAGTGATTGTTTTTTTTCTTTTCTGTATGCAAACCTTATTAATTGTAGAGAAAGTTTCAAGATTTAAATATTGGGCCTAAGAATACTTATGACACTTTTAGAAGGAACTGGGTGATTTAAAATGTGAAATCTTGACTACAGATGTGTGACTATGTCAATCCTACATACAAAGAAAACAAGGAAAGGCTGAGTCTTTCTCTATTTCCAAGTCTTCCAGTAAAGACTTCAAGTCTTTCAAGGCTTTATTGACTTGCAAAAAGTATGCCTTGTTTCTTTGAGAAATTTGAGCAGATATATTTCTCCAGAGAAAGAAAAAAAAATAACTGAAGAAAGGATTCTTCTTTAGGAAATAGATGAATCAAGAACTGCTGTAGCAGGAATAATTTTTGAATGCTAAACAGTACTTCAGCAACCACTGATGAGAATAGATGTCTTTCCATTTGAACATGTGCTGGATACACACACACCACCGATTATACCATTTGACATCTAGACCAGATTAGGAGTTCTAGGATAACTCATTTTGACATTTGGATGAGAACAGACACCAGCCCAGCCAACATCAAAGGGTAATGTGACTGATGGACATTGGCTGATGTCATGAAATCAGTGTATGAGAGTCTTTCACAAAGCCTGGTGTCTGATCCATACTGAGCTACATCCCTCTGCTCCCGGGTCTCACTGTTTTTTGAGACAGGCCCCTCTAGGTTGTTGAGGGTCTTTCCAAGTTGTTGCTGAGGCTGTCCTCAAACTTGTGATCCTCCTCCTTCAACCTCCTGAGTTGTGAGCTTCTGTGCCTGGCCAATATCTGTCAGATCATGAGGATGAGAAAAAGCAGGGCTTATCCCAGTAATGTGAAATTTTAATACATATTCTGGATAATTTTGATATATGCAAAAGTTGGATAACCAGTGTATGATACCTATGGATCAGCTCAATGAATGAATCAGGAATAAGGTTTTCGGGCAAGTTGTTTATATAAACAAGGAAGGACAATTGGTGTTATAAGTGGAACTGATGTAACCATCAGAAAACAAAAAACTATATAAGTTTGAAGCTTTGCCTTAAGATGATTAGAATGAAAGTGTCTACTGCTCCCTGAGAGTTTTTTTTCCCCTCAAGGTATCAGATACCTCCATGAACTCTCTGCTTAGTTTGATAATTTAAAATTTTCTAGGAATAAACTTTAACCCAATTAAAATATGAATTCTTAAGTCAATTACAAGGCTATAACCAGTGCATATAATTTAAGCTCATTCCTATTTTGAACATCTGTGAAACTGAAATATATATATATATTTATATATATATATATATATATATATATATATATATATATATATATATATGTATATATATATATATATATATATTTACACACACAAACACACATGCCACATGCACACACAGAGCATCATTTATTAAATATACTTCTAACTTTTCCAACACATCTGATTTTAAAACATTTTCTATTTCTAGAGACATATTCTTTGTTATGCTACTGGTTAATTCATACAAGATATAAAAAGAATATTCCTAAACCTTCTACTTCCCTTGTTCTGATTTCAGCCATAACAAATTACTCTATAGTTGCAGTTTCAAGTTTTCCCATTCTGTAACAATGAGAAGGTCTGTGTAGTAAAGGAAAAGTTTATATTAGGAAAGTGATTAATCTCCAATGTAAGACTACTAATTACTATGTTTTATATATGAGTCTCCTGTAATATAAGTTTATGTTAACTTTCTTACACTAATCAGCCTTGATAATCAGGAGTCATATTTCTAAAACTCTTCTTTAGAATATGAAGTCCATTTGATGACGCAAGAAATGTACTTCTAGGGATGATTTGAACTGATCACTTAGGATACTTGGATAATGTCATTAACTCTTCAGTTCCTAAATGCGCTATCTTTTCTATTGTTCAAGAGATTGGTAAAGGTTTTATTGGCAAAATTTTAACAGTAGAAGAACCAAACTGGTATCTTGAAAATGTCACATGAGTCTCAAGTTTCACCACTACATAATACAATGGACCTTCTTAAGAGGATACACTATCTCTCTGGGACTCTTACATATTATTTGTTTTCCAACCTCTTAAAAGATATACCAATATTAATTTGTGTAATCTTATTATAACATATGTGAGGTTTTGAGATGCAAACATGAACTTATTTTCACTATCCTCCTTTTTAACTAGAAATCTTGAACAATTTGAAGGATATATATTTCCTCTGTCTAGTAATATTTTTGCCCCACCATAATGTAATTTAATATTCAGAATACAACAGCTAGTTTTTAAATTTACTCGTTCATTAATTTTTTCACAGTGAACATTAATTCATCCAGTAAACATACCCAAACATTTCATTGAGGAATACCCTCTGTCATCATGAACAAAATGATTAATACTGAACTTTTCAAAGTCATCACCAGAAGCAAGATGGTGCTGAAAGGGAAGAAGGAAACTCTTGCCTCTCCCAAAGCAAAAATGAAAGCAAATGTTTTGAAGACCAAGAAGGCAGCTGTGCTAAAAAGCATATACAGCCCCGGAAGCAGGGGGAGAGTAAGTCCATATATTTCACCCACTTTCTGGTAGTCTAAGACATTGTGTCTCCAGAGGCCACAATGAAAATGAGAAATACCATTAGGAGAAACAGACTTGACCACCGTACCTTTATCAAGTGTTCCCTGACTACTGACCCTGTCATGAGAAATACAGAAAACAGTGGCAAACTGATGTTCCTTGTGAAGACTGGAAAAGACCAGATCAACCGTGCTGGGAAGAAGCTCTGTGAAACTGATATGGTCAAGGTCAATCCCTGATCAAGTCTGATTGATTCAACTGCCTCCTGATTATGAATGCTTTGGATATTACCAAATAATCATTCGATCATACAAACTGCTCCAGCTAGCCAATTATTTTTTTTTCTTTCTAATAAATGGACAGAATGCCTTTATTTTATGTGTTCATTTTTAGGTGGTGCTTAGAATTCAACCCTGTGCCTCACATGTGCTAGGCAAGCACTCTACCACTGAGCCACAACCCCAGCCTGCCCATTCTTAATGTATATTTTTTTCACCAAATAAAGAAAAAGAAAAATATATATATAATTAAAGGTTAAATGTATTAATTTGGTCACCCAGAAAGCATTTCTTGAATACTTACAGGTTACAGGCTGTGTTTTAGGTATCAGATATATGTTCTATGTCTTAGGCTCACATATTTAGTATTTCTACACTTTTGTTTCCTAAACAAATGGTAGATTCTAATTCTCTCTAGGAAATCAGGACATTTGGCCTCTTGCATGTGTCTGGTCTCTGGCATTTTTATAATATTATACAGAGTTTATATAATATTTATATAGTATTTACACATGGTGTGCTTTTGGAATACATTTTTTTTTTGATATTTTACCAGTGACAACCACTAATATATGGCTTCTTATTAGAGAAATCGATGCACTTAGTGTTGAAAACATCATTCTGGCTATCCAGAAAGAAGAGATACAGATCTTAAATGGTGCCATGAAGAAATTTAAGATTTAAAGACAATAGAAGAAATTGAGCCTGGAAAGGAGACTGAGAAGAAGGTTAAAATTAGGAGATGGGAACAGCAGGAAAGCATGGGGGCCACACAATGTGAAAATGGTCTCTAAAGCCTTAAAAAAAAGTTGTTTCAAACTTTTTTAAAGTAGGTAGAATATCTAGCAAGTAAAGAAACAAAGCTGTTCTGTTTTAGTCAGCTTTTTCATTGCTGTGATGAAAGAAGCAAACCAGAACAACTCTAGAAGTTTATTTAGGGGCTCACATTTTCAGAGGTCTTCATCCATAGAGGTCTGGCTCCATTCCTCAGGGCTTGAGGTGAGGCAGAACATCTCAGAGGAAGTATGTGGCAGAAGGAACCAGCTCAAGTCATGATCAGGAAGTAGACAGAGAGAGAGTCCACTCTCCATATACAAAATATATGCGCCATAGCCACGCCCCCAATGAACCAATTCTTCCAGGCACACCCCACCTGCCTCCACTTACCACTCAGTTATTCCCATCAGGGCTTAATTCACTGATTAGACTAAAGCTATTATCCAATCATTTCTCCTCCAAATCCTCTTGCATTGTGTAACATGTGAGCTTTTGGGGGACACAACATCTAAACCATAACAGGCTCATTATATTTCCTGACATAAAGATTATTGGTGACCTTGTTTAAAAAGTGTCTGGAGGTATAGTGGAGGTGGTAGTGAATCTAGGTTGGAATGGATTGCAGAGTCATGGGGGATAAAGCAGACATCATGGATAAAGAAAATTTGGTAAGGGAGGGGGAATTGCAGTGGCCTCATGGGAACAGGTTAATGAATAAGTTCTGCTATGGTGTTTAATAGGGAAAGATTTGCACACATTTAAAAATGAATAATTGATTGTTCTTGTAGGGCTTGGGGAGAATACATGTTCTCACCAGTAGATTTTTTTTTGATTCAGAGTCTCCTATTTATCCTACCAAATGTTTCCAACAAAATTCTTTTAATTCATGGAGGCTTTCTGAGATTAAAGGCAGAGGGGTGCCATTTCAATAAGATCCATTTCATACTCTCAAAAGGGTTAGTGACAAATCCTTAAGTCCAAATGATTTTAAACACGGAGATTGAGAAATTCATATCACCCTAAAAGAAGAGAGACAAGCACCAATTCAAATTACATCATCAAAATCTTCTCAGAGATGTTTCCATTTCAAGAACAAGTGACTTAAATTGCCATGAAAAGGGCAATTCTAGATAAATGAGGCATACCCTGAGTAAAGGCACTGAAACTTCTGCAAATGTCATATATTCAGAAACTGGAAGTAGGTGAATGTAACTTATGTATGAATCTATCTGTCTCCCATGTGGAAAAAGAAAAGTTTTGTCAAGAGAAGAGGTGAAATTCATGTAGGCCACTGTGGCATGGGCTTTGGAGTTTGACCTCTATCATGAAATGTCTGGGGGATCATTAAAGCATCTTAGAGAAAGAATATCATAATCACCCTTATCTACTCTGCTCCTACTCCTCCCTCTTCTCATCCTCCTCCTTCTCCTCTCATTCTCTTCTCTGTCTCATAAATTCTAACGTATACTGAGAACTACTTCTGTGCTAAGAACACTTAAGTATGATAAATGAAATATCTCATTTAATCTTTTAGTCACCGAAACAGATCAGTGTGAATTTTATCCTCATGTTAGCAAGTTGGAGATGAGTCTACTGCTTATACAATCAGTGCTTAGAATCAAATGCCAGAATCTTTACTAATATCACCCACACAAGTCAGCCACAATCCCACCATGCTCTCTCTCATGAACAGGTTCCATGCCTTCCTCCGTACATTGCTCCCTTCTTAATAAATTCTCACAGCTGAGCTCTAGGACTTGGCATGCACTCTTTTGTCTGAACACTCAGGTAGACTGTAAAGCAAGTTCTCCTTACTGTCTTAAAAAGGAAGGATTTATAATGAGGAACAATATCCAAACACAGCAGCATTTTCTGAACACACTGAGAGGCCACACAATGTGGCAAATGATTTCCTAAACCCTGAAAAAATGCTATATTTTGTTTATAAAACTAAAACTGTATGAAAAATCATATTTGTAGTATAATTCAGAAAGCAGTCTGTGGTTTAATGCCATATAGTAACTATGTGATAGATGAAAATTACATAAACTTGCTAAAGCTTTTCAAAAATAATGTACAAGTGGTAAGTGCATTGAATGATATATAGTAGACTAGGAAAAAAACAATGCTGAATTTAAAAAAAGAAGCAGCAGCAACAATAGTTTCTGTTTTCTAGGATCTATCTAATATCTGCCCTGCATCTTTTGTGTGAATAATTAGTTGTATGTATGTCAAAAAAGGCCCTATTTGCAGATCTATTCAGACAGTATGAAGAGATGGATCAACTACAGGTACATAAATGAAATTGGAGACTGTCAAGATTTCTTTTTTGTATGTAAGACACTATGGTGGTCTTTCCTTTCCCTGGAGAATTATAATGACCCTTTAAAAATATTCTTATAGTCCCTTAAATAGGGTTTATTAATGCACCAGTTAAGAGGAGTGTTCTTATTTATTTAGGCCAGGGAGCAGGTTAGATCTCAAGAATGTGTGTGTGGGGTGGGGTGGGGTGGGCAGAACAGAGAAACAGCCAAAGAGATTTTCACTCTAAGGAATAACAGAACCAAGAGCACTTAGGAGCTCTTTCAGTTCTCCTTTTCTGCCTTGTAAGTCAGTTGTGTTATCAAGGCAGAATTAGGTCCACTCCATTCACAGCTTTGCCTTCAGTATTAATTGTGATTAAAGAGAAAGAAAAGCCTGGAACCAGTCTTAGGTTTATAGCTGACCACTCTGAGAAGCAGTCACCAAATGATCCAAGGGCCCAGGGGCAGACTGTCTCTCAGAAGTCAGAAGGAAGGAACAGGTAACAAGCTACTGCTAGGAGATAGACCCTTGCTGGGATTTCACAGAAGTAACTCAGGGAGACCTGGACCCTCTGTGCTTAGGCAAAATGGGGCTGTAGCAGACATTCGTAGTACCCTCAGACCCCTTGGATAGTCTCAGGGCAACCATGTCTGTCCCTCAGAGCACTTTACAGCATACTTCTTGTTCCTGCCACTCTCAGGCACTTTGTCCTGAGGGAAAGACATAAGAATGGACGAACTGACCATGACTGCCTAGCTAGGAACCCAGCAGTGACTGAGGAGTGAAGAGGCAGTTTCCCTGGCCTCCAGTCTGGACAAAGGCATCTCCTGAGGAGCTCCCTGAGGGCTCCAGCTGGGTCTGGACTCTAGGAAAATCAATTGTTGGCTTTCTCCTGGGGATCTTCCTTAACAAATCACTTGTACCTAAATTCTTGCATCAGGGCCTGCTGCTGAGAAAGCTAATCCAAGATTGTGAACAGAGGCTCAATGTTACTGGGAGAATGAAGGGAAGTTAGAGCTTTTAGTTAGAGAATTCAGGAATCTGGGTCATAATTATGTAAAGGTGTTTAACATACAGTGGACTTGAGGATGGCTTCCATGTAGTGACCCTCAACCTACCTCCTAAGTTTCTGTGTGGAATATTAAATTCATTAACCATTCCCTGCTCTCTCTCTCAATAAAATAGTGATAGGTTTTTGGATTGTTCACTGTTTTATGGGAACAAAAAAAGGCTGTATCTGCAAAAGCTTTTCTTAAGTGCTTTTTTAACACAAAGAATTTTACAAATACAAATAATTAATGAATGCTCAAGTAGGTTGTTGACATGACTCTTTAGAAATAGGAATTTGGAAGAAGAAGTTGTGCTCCATTTGTGTATGATGTATCAGAGTGTGTTCTGCAATCCTGTATTACTAATTAGAACAAATAAAAAATTTAAAAACTAAAATAAAATGATGTAATATTTTCATGTAAACTAGGAATATTCTCCTATATATTTAAATCATCTGTATATAACTTACAACATGTAATATAATGTAAATGCTTTGTAAATGGTTACTATATTGTCTTGTTTAGGGAATAGTGACAAGGAATAAACTCTGCCCATATTCAATACATACATAATTCTTTTTCCTAATATTTTCCAGTTGTAGTTGGTTGAATCCACATTTGGGGAATCTGCAGACACAAAAGGTTAAGTCAACTTTAAAAAATATATTGTTCATTTCTTGGAAAAAAAAGAAATTTGGAAAATGATTTTCAAAATTTAAAAAGGATTAATAATCCAAATCTTCCTCCTACTTTTATGGTATTTACTATGTATTAGTTGTGTTTTTAATTATAATAGTCCTCCTTTGCATGATGGTTATGTGAACATCTAGACATGAAGTTCTTTATATTTCTAAGGAAATAAATGCAGATGTTTGCCAAATAAAGAGACATGACAGTTAATAGATCATTTTATACCAAATACAGATATTTTTCTTTTTTTCTTTCTTTCAGAACTTGACTGGTTCTTATATTAATCATGTATGAATATCCATAGACAATATATATATATATATATATATATATATATTATATATATATATACTTTTTTAAATAAATGAGTAAAATTAAGTATTTTACAAAGCTGTAAATTATTTTTCAAAGCTGAAATGTAAAAGTACTATCCATAATATATTGCCTCCCTCCTTCTTTTTACTTCTTTATCTCTTCATGCACACACTACAAATCTTTTAAATATAGATTATTGAGTGATATAATATTCCTCTTTTTTTAATACATTCATTTGGTTTTACTTATTATTAATCTGATTACTGAAAATCATACAGCTTTCATTTCAACCTGATTATCATCCAATATTCTGTAAGAGCTGGGGACTATACCACAAATATTTTTAATATTATTAAAATATGACCAAATATGGTATTATAAATTTTCATCATACAAGGGAAAAAAATAAACATTGCCAAACACTTTTAAACAAACAAAAAACCAATAATATTTATTGTATGTGTAGATGTTTTAATAACACTCCACAACCTCACAAGTTGGTCTTAGAGTTTAAAAATGATTATAAAGTCACTCAAGGATTATTTTGATGTCCTACTTTCTTAGGATACAGTGAGAAAGGAAGGCAACTATATCACTAGAGATGGCATTAACAACACAATATTATTATACCTGTGATGTTAAGTAGTTAATACCACTATCCGTGCTGTTAGCTACTGGTTTGTCTGTATTATGGTATTCAGTGATACTGGCCAATGGTATTACTATAAAAACATACTTGCTGTCCTTGATAGCCACTCCTGCTGTTCCTGGAAAGAACATTTCCTGGATTGCCAAAATAGCACATGGCTGAGTGACAGATAGAGTGGACTACACAATTAAGCCATCTGTTTGCTGGCTTCTCTAATTTCTCTGCTTCTCCCTCTGCTTTGCTGCACAGCTCAAATATGGCTTCCATTCGAAGGAAGACCAGATGAGGAAACAAATCCCTATTGTATTTCCTAGGTAATTTTAACTAACCACTTCCCAAGCTAAAAGAAGAGATTGGCACATGGTATCCTTTGCTAGGACTATATCACTGTTTTATGGGAACAAAAAAAAAGGCTGTATCTGCAAAAGCTTTTCTTAAGTGCTTTTTTAACACAAAGAATTTTACAAATGCAAATAATTAATGAATGCTCAAGTAGGTTGTTGACATGACTCTTTAGAAATAGGAATTTAAATGTAGTGTGCTTGGAAGACACTACATTTAAACAGTCCGATACACATAGAAGGAAAAAAACTGGGCTGGAAAATCAAATAAAAATTCTTCTTGGAGGAAAAAAATCACTGAGTCACTTAGATCTGATTCTATGATTGGAAATGTCTGTCTGTCTCAAGGGCCAATTTAAAACCATCTATGACTAGAGGAAACAGAAAAATAACTCCTTTTATTTTCTGCTTCAATTTATTTTCTGGACTGAACTACACAAAAATACACACAAAAAAATTATAAAATGTTTACTTTGTTATATTGACTTTCTGAGAGTTGGCAATATGATGCCCGAAGATTGAATTTAATATATCTCATCATTTTCTCTCATGCAGTGGAATTACTTAGCTGGTTGATTGCCTTTTTTTTCTTCTTCTCTCTTTTTAAAACATTTTTCTAGCCCACTGGCCTATTCCTTCGTTGTTTCCACAGGAAAGCTTGGCAGTCATTGATGCACTACGGAGTAGTAGCTATCGATCCATTGGAATTCAGTAATTTCACTCTATGATTATGTATTGATTTAGAGATTAAAGTAGAATTACCTCTTTCTGTTAGATTTTTTTCCCTATTGGCAAAGAAAAAGTTCATGGCTTTAGAAAAACACAGTAGTTTTAGCTATTGTTTGAAATATTTTTAAAATATCTATTTACTCAAAAGGAAACTACACGGGTTCTTATATTACACAGAGCAAAAAGTATATCTGTATTTTGGAAAACTATAGATTTTTTAATGTCATCAAGTCAAAAGTTCAAGTTAAAGGTTTTTTTTATAGATCAAATGAAAAAATATTCTAATTATTGTCTGATTTGGAAAATGGAAAGGTTGACATTGAATTCATTTAGATCACAAACACTTAATGCACACTTACTTTGGTTTAAAAAGTTACCGTGAGGTTGAGATTCAGAAGAATAAATTGGGCCCATGTTTCTCTTTTGCCCAAAGTACATGCAGGTAGTAAAATAATTGAAAAGGAAATGTTATACAGTTGAAATTTAAGGAAAGAAAAGAGGATGGTATATCTCACATGTTCTTTGTCAGGAAAGAGTAAAACCTAGTGTGCAGATATCCCCGTTTGGACACAGCCCTTTGTTAAAAAGGATTCACAACAGATCTCAGAGTTTGAGAAAAGGAAAATTGGATTATGCAATTGTGCTTTATTAAATACCATAGTGATATCTGAAGTAGATACGCTTAGTAATACATTCCAAATATTCAACTCAAAAGACAATACGAAAAATTAGAGACTAAAAGGACATTACTCCAAATGCATATTGTGTAGCACTATTATGATATAATTAATCAGCAATAATGATACCCAGAAATTAGTGTGTTACACTCTATCAACTTTGAAAGGAAGCATCCAGTAAATATGTACATCACCAAGTCAAATGTTAGACTCTTATAGATTCAGCTCTCTAAAATGCCTATTCATTTTGTCATTTTTTTTTTATTTTACTTCAGGTGTATTACTTGGTTCACTGTGCTACCTAATTCCTATTGTTAACATCCTATTTTTAAATATAGATTTGTCATAAAAATCAATTCACCAGTAGCAGTTTTCACTATACCTTTCATTAAAGATATACAACTTATTTTTAATTTTCAAAATCAATAAAAATTTTAAAATTTTATTGATATAAATTATATGAAAAGTTTCCATCTAAAAAGCTAAATACATTTCATAATGCCTCAAAAAGTGTATATACTGATTTCCAAAATATTTGCTAAGTCTCTTCAAGGCTGAGCAAGTTCTAAAAAAGCTCAAAAGCTATATTTGAAGCAATTTTCATGGACCCAAAAGGCATGAAGCTATATTAAAATTCCATATTAAAATACCATTATTCTCTCCTGGTGAACTCCTGCGACTCACCTCATTCAAATATAAATAAGGGCACTAGACAGGAAGCTTTTCCATTGTTGCAGAATATGCTAAGTTATTGTCTGGTGCACAAATTCTAAGACTGTGCACCTTTCTCCATATTTTTATTCTAATGAGGTTTTAGGCAATTGTTTATTGTATCTATTTGGAGGAATGTGTTTCATGCTGTGTCCTTCATTAAAAAGATTAAGTACTTCATCAATCCTTAACCTCTTAGTGTGTCTCATTAGTTTGGTAATTTATTCATCAAAATACACTCTGAGAGATGTTGGGATTGAAGAGCTGGTGTTGATCCAAGAAAGCATGCTGTGTGGTGCCATGAACCCTATCACTTAGAGTAATGTGCCTGCCCAAGGAGAGGGAGAGGATTCCTCCAGAACAGGAGAGAGACAGGAATGTTTGTGCCTTTCTGCTTCCAATCCACATAAAATCTTTTGAGATATGCCCACCTGTAAATATTTTAGAGGTTAAAAAATGCTATAGAGCTGTAGCATAGGGTGAGCTATGTTTATAGAAGCCAAGAATTCCAGGAACTCTTTGAAATCAGCATTTCTTTATATAAGTCACTGCTACAAATTAAAGGAATATGAAAGAATCATTCTCAAGCTGGAGAAACTGCATTAATACTGAAAGCATTTCAGACATTTTAATAGATTGAATTACCACTCACAATGGGAAAACAGCTTATAAAGGAGTTATATATTTTGCATACGATTCTTTTGTGTTATGTGTGAGTTAGAGAAAGAGAGTGTGTGAGGCAGTGGAGAGTGAGAGCCAGAAAGAGTGAGAAAGAGAGTGAATAAGACAGAAAGAAATCGTATATATTGCATAAAATGGAAACGAGTTAAAATTCAAACGCAATGCACAATGTGCGTTCGTACATTTACTTTTTTTAAGTTGGCTCTGACTAGTTTGGACCTCAATTATTCTGAGGAGCTTATTAACGAAAATTTGAAATTCAAGCCTTTGTAATGATGACAAAAAATTCTCTGATAAAAACTGTGTGCTGTGTGGCCCTTACAACGTTATTCTGTGGATCAGTGGTAGAGCACTTGTCTAGCATGTGGAGGCACTGGGTTTGATTCTCAGCACTGCATATAAATAAATGAATAAAATAAAAGTCCATCAACATCTAATGCTATTCAGATGAAAAGCATTATTATTATTATTTTAGTAAACATTTGATCTCCTGTCTCATTTTGGTAGATATGTGCCCATCTGCTACTCATCATTCTTTCTGGCTTAGTGAGGCAAGGTAAGTGTCTGATCTGATTCAGGTCTCTCCATGGATAAAATCTGAGAAACCCTGTGGTTCTTATAATCTAAAAAATTAAAGACAAGAAGAAGAGAAGTGAAAACAACGAATAAGAGAAGAATGGAAAGCAGCATAAAAGACAGAACCCCCAAAAGTATGGAGATTAATTTTATTTGAGTTATTGAGATGGGGAAATAAAAAAATCATTGTCTCAGCAAAAAGAGGTTGACAAGTTAAAGTAGAGAGATGACAACTGGATTTTTTTTTTTTAAAATCAGGAAAGACGGCTAAAATGGAAATATTTATCCTTGCATCTAGCTGGTTTCCTAGGGAACAATTCTAAACTCGGTATTCATGAGACAATGAATGGGATGCAGAAGGTCAGTCTAGATTTGTTGGCAGGTTTGGACAAAAGAGGTGAAGTTACATGGCTGACTTTGTCACAGGTGAACAAGGGAGCCATCTGCAAATCTTAACAAGAATCATAAAACAGGCTGGACAGAGATTCACCTGCAAAAGGATGGTTCTTTGAGATATGCTGTTTTCCATAAACCCCAAAGATGAGGATTTAGGATAACAAAAAGTTGGGGTTGACTTCTTAATCACTGTTGTTTTCCGGAGCATGTATCTGAGATGAAATTTAACATTACCAGCAGAAAGGCCAGAGATGGGAAAGAAAAAAAATCATTTTTATATTTAGGAACATTGCATTCTTTATGTTCAATTTGCTCTAAATAAAATTCATTTTATAAACTAAAACTTTTTCAAGTTTTCTTAAATATCCAATTCTCTGTTGTTTTTAAAACTTTATTTCTAAATTTTAACTTGGTTTTGATATTTATATTTTCTTTTATAAGCAATTTTTTATTCTATAAGACATTTTTCTTACATAGGGACCAGGTAAAAATAACATGGTTATTTTCTCCAGGAATTATTTGTTCCTGGAAGATATGACAGTAAACTGATAACTCAAATTTATGATGAATGTGTGCTTGAAAATCATTTTCTTAATTTAAATCAATTTCTTAATTTAAATTATTATTTATATGTAAGACCAGTATATTTCATATAAATAATTGGACATGAACAGCATCATCTTTGGATCTGTTTATTTTTTTAACATTCCCCTCAACATTCAATATAATTTACTGTGGATATTTTATGATTAAAGATAAATTCAACTTTCATAGACAGAAAATTTATATTGATTAAGTAACCCAACATCTCCATTTTATTTAGATAAAACTTTATGCAGAGGACTTTCCTTAATTTACACAAATAGTTGTTTTGAAGTCCAAGACTAAAATTTAGATTTATAGACTCCTAATGTAAATTAATTGCATTGCAACATATTCATAGTCATGTTTTGGAGACGAATGGTGAAATTCTCTTAATATGACCATTGGCATAGATTGAATTTAGAATAGGAAGACTAAAAAATACCAAAAAGCTATTCATAGGAAAAAAGAAAATCTAAAAGTTAACATCATTACTGGAAATATGCAACAGAGAAAAAAAAAGAAAAATGTTGCTGTCAATAAGAAATAGTGACAAAACAAGATCAAGCCAAAGGTGCTATCATTCTTAACAGATTAATAACAGCTTCCCTTTCTTAAATGCCTATTCTTAATGTTTTTACAATTCAGGCCAGTATTGACAATTGCTCACCTAGATTAATATGAAAGTGTAAATCTGATGTCAGTATGCTTTGATAAAAGTTGGAAAGCAGATAAAGTTGATCCAGGTCTCTTAATGGCTTTGCATACCTAATGCTGATTTGCTTTGTCAATGAAGGAAATGGCAATTGTTTTTGGCATATTAATTTCAGCTCAAGGGTAGCCTCTGGTAGTTTTCTAAAACTGAGCCTATGAGGCAAACAAACATCTTTTCTCCTTTAATACAGAAGGTATTCCAATGGCAAGATCATACCAAGTCAAAAGTAGAAACCAAAAAAATCAATCACAGATTCGAGAGTTCTCTAGATTATGCTCTTTATCATTGATTTTGTTATTTTTTTTTGCTTGCTCATAGGTTTTCTAGGAATCAAGATATTAAAGAAAAAAAGAGAACTATTGCTAGAAATCCAATATATAAAAACACGAAATACTAGTGTGATAAGTAGAAATGAAAAGTTAATTAAATTATTCAATTATGTCAGCATCATATTTTCATGTAAATGATAAGAGGATTATGTCACAGTGTAGACTTAATAACTTACAACTTCTCTATAGCAGCAACTCATTATAAAGAAAAAATGGGGTTCAGCTAAGAAATGCAACCACTATACTTTCCTCTTTCCATGTTAATCCATTGTGGGACAAAAGGTACACTCCAGTTTTAATGATAAATAATCTAATCAAAAGAACAATATTTAACAATAAGTAATCTAAGCAATAAATAATTGAAGCAATGTTTATAGTTTGACTCTGGAAGGTTCCCAGAGGTTCTGGAGGTTTGGTTTCCAGTGCAGCAATGTGCACAGGTGGAGCTCTTAGAAAGGGATGGATCAGGAGGGATCTGACATCTTCAAATGGATTAATCCATTGATTATTTATAGCTGATGGCTTATTGGGAGGTAGTAGAAACTGCAGGGTGTGGGAGCTAGTTGGAGGAAGTAGGTCACTGGGGGTGTTCCCTGAAAGAATATTGCTTGTCCCCAGCCCCTTTCTTGCTTGCTCTCTCCACTTCCTGGCTTCAATGATGTGACCACCCTTGCTGATGATGTGACCCTTCCTTCCATGGTTTTCTGTCTCATCACAGATTGATCAATTGATCATGGTCTGAAGGTTCAGAAATTGTGAGCCAATGTAAATCCTTCCTCCTGTATCTTGATTTTCTCAGGTATTTTCCTCACAAGCTTACCTCGGTAAAAATAACTTGGCTATTTTCTCCAGGAATTTCTTGTTCCTGGGGAAGGATCCACATCTTTGGCTAGTGAGGGAACATTATGTAAGAAAGATATCATCTGTGACCTTATCCTTTCCTGTTTTGCTTGTATTTTTTTTGTCCACTTTTATGGTACCTCATAAACTTTTCCTAAAGTAGACTACTTAAATGTAGGATCAACGCAACCAATCTATGGTCAGCATACTTTCTGATCATGCTTCTGATTTCATTCCTTTATGCTTTTGTTCTTATCTAAAAGTTTATTAGTCAAGATTTTAATGTAGTTTACTTAGAGTTGCTGAAAGTTTTCAAGGTTTTTAATCTACTCTTTCAGAAACAAAAAAGATTTAAAAAAATCCTCAGATTATTAGACATATGATTCATCATCCTCTAGAATCATTTGTCCTATTTTCTGGATAACTCAGTAATATTCAACTCTCAATTTAGATACTAAACTAAACATTCCTGAGGTGCTGTTTCCATTATAAATTAGGGAATCTTATAAAAAGTCTTTGCTTGAGTGACTGGATATTTCTCACCATAAAAAAGAATATGACTTGACACTGTGTTGGGCACTGAGATATTCAATTATTGAAAAGATTTAAATAAAATCTGTATAATTTGGTTGAGCCCATAGATATATATCTTTCACTTCATATAAACTCTACCCCAAAATCTCTGAAAGTCACATGTTTTAAAGGAAGACACAGCATATTTTTTTACCATTTGGTAGAAAAATAACCTAAACACTATTCTTAGTTTGCCTTCATATTATATTATGTTTTTTGACCTGAGTTCATGAATCTTAGTATACAAATGCTAGATTAGCATGATCACAGTCATGCAGATGTCATGGATTTAATTCATGTTACAAAAACAACATCCTGATGAAAAGAATGGAATGTATTTAAAAAATAGAAAATGCATATTTGGAATTATCAATTGATGAATCAATTGCCATTATTTTCAAGAATATTTTTAGGTCAGTAAGTATGTCTTAATTGCTTATTTCTAGTGTCAAACAATTGATAGTGGAATTTTCAAATAATTTCAGTTGTTGCATAGATTTATTTTTCTAGTGAGTAGTATAGTATTCTTACTAATCTCTTACTTAGAGGTCTTTATTTGAAGATTCATATATTTCACTTAAAAATGTGAATATGAGATGGAGTTTTTTTTACCAATATCTTAATGTTATTTCTCCCAATAATTTAAAATAAATGTACTTCTATAACATTCATGATTAACATTGAATGTGAAAATATCTATTCTGGAATCATTATTTAGAATAACTTTGGATAAATGAGTTTTGCTCAAGACTAGAGGAATATTTTAGATTCTGAAAATAATCTATGTTAAAACTTTAACCTGTTTTAACATAGATATGATTGAAATAAAACCTGAAGAGAGGTATATACACCATCAGTAGCACACACAATCTGGGCTTTTCCAAATATAAATTTCAGCAGATATAATTTTTGGTTCATAAGTCAAAATTCAGGGAATCTTTTTAGATCTGTAAAGCCATGTATTGTTAGTGATAAAGAGCTAGAAAGACTCATCTTGCTTCAATTCTCTGATTAAACCATCTGCCCATAACACTCTAAGTAATTGACTCACAGATGATACTATTTGAAATTAAATATTTCCATTTATTTCCAACAACAATTATTTCACTCAGAAATCTGACAATAAGAATAAAAAAGCGTCTCAAATTCTAACAAAGGACATTATTGTAGTAACTTGGCTTGATTTTCCATTAATGATTTAGGCTATTTGAATGTCATTTTAAACATAAAGCCTAACTATGTGCTTTGGTAAACAGCCAATGTTTCCAACAACCTTTTAATATTTCTATATGCAATTTATTATGTTGCATATGTCACATTTTAAAAATTTGAGTGTAACAGGTATAATATGATTAAGTAAACAAAACTCTTTCTTATATTTAAATAAAACACCAGTGATATTTTTAAAAGCTGCTTTAAGCAGTTGAAAGGTATTTTTATTGAAAATGTATAGAAAAAATTTTTTATGTCTTTTTCCATTAGGATGTTGTAAGAACTCTGTCAATAATGTGCCACGACTTTTTAAAAATTTTAGTTTCTACATAGTTAATAAATTACGTAAATATTTGGTTCCTTGATTACAATTTAGTCTAAAATTGCTACTTAATTCATTTTATGAGATCCCATGGAGAGTTTCATTTAACATCATTCTTCATCCCTTTTGTAGTCATAAAATGTAGTTATGTTGTTTTGTTTTCCAAGATTGAAGTAGTTATGTCCATCTAAGTGAAACTTTTTAGAATCAGTAGCCCCTTTATATTCATCGATGTTTTAGAAGGGAAAAAATAGATTTTATAAGCACTAAATTATGATAAAATTATTCCTAAATGTTATAGAGAAAATAATGAGGATTTGTTTTATTGGTCATGCATCAGAGTTAAAACAATTCCTTAGCACCTACAGTAGGCAATCTCTTTTATTATTTTAAATCAAACTCTAGAGCATGTGTCCTAAAATAAGACATCAGGTCTGTGTTGCTGCCTCTTTCCTTTGGTATAACTCAGAGACCACTTGTCACTAATGTAGACCGTGATGGGCATCCACTGGTGCTATGTCATGTTAACTGTAAGAGTTTTCTGTGCCTTCATGAAGAACCCCCAGATTCACTAAAGCATTTTGTGTTATGTGTTTTCAACAAACACTTTTTATCTAGGAAATGTTGTGTCTGTAATGCTTGCTCCTCATATGCTCAGCTCTCTGTTTAGCAATCAACTTATCAGAAAGGCCTTTCTAACCCCTCTGATCTCAAATAGCACCTACCACTTCCCATCCCATTATCCTTCTTTATATTTCCCTATAGCACTTATTTCCTCCTAAGCTAGTAGGAGGGATTTAAATTTATCATCCTTCACAACTTGGAGAACTGCCTGTAGAAATTATCTGCTTTTTGCACTTTCAGCTAAAAATTACATAGCATTGTTAAATATGTAGAAGGTATTATAAATAAACATTTTTTGGGTAAATGAATGCATGAGCTCTATGAAATATTTGTTTATTTTGGAGATTTCTGTTTCTCAGTTTAGAAGGGGAAGGGGTTTAGCCACATAAAAGTGCATATTTTATTTTGGAAGTATGTGGGTATCTTCATGAGCAGTATACCTTCAGCACTGATTCATAATGTCTCATAAGTCCACATGAAAATAATAGAGATTTGATTGTAGATGATTTAAATGTACCAAAATGTACATATCTTAAAGTTGTATGTCCAGTTCAAGTTCCTCGATCCAATATTTAAAGTGCTGCATCTGAAAATATTAAATGAAATGAGGTGAGTATGTTATGTACTTCAATGAATTTTCCTGGTGACTGGCCCATATCCTCCTTGTCAATGGGCACACTAGTTCCATAGCTGCTGTTGCATGTTAGCTGATAACCAACCAGATACCTTTTACCCATAGAATTTCACTCAACAAAACATAATCTCAGAGATGTTTTCCTCCTCCCCAAATAAGCTGATGACATACTGATAGGGAGTCCACAAATGTGGTCCACGTTACCTCAAAGTGGGGCTAAATTTGCCTTGTAATCTGGGCTACAGAGTGCTGCATACAGGAGCCACATTCTTGTTTCATTTTTATCCTGTTCTTTATTCCTTTTCTCCTAAGAATAAGCCCAAAGAAACAAATACTTGTAATTAGTTTGTATAACTCTGACCCAGTACACCCAGTCTGAATATCTTTGACTGATATTAAGGACTCCTGTATTATATATATACTTGATTATTTTAAATTCTCTTATGAAAAAAATTGCTTCCAAGTTAGATCTACAAGTCAAAAGCAGATTGAGAATGAATTAGTTCTCCTGTTAAATCCAGGGCCATTTGTGTAGCACAGATGTTGAAGTCTGAATAATGCTAAAAATACAATACCTAGCTTTCTATTTTAATTTGTACAATGTCAGAATCCATACAGAGTTATATCCAATATTGATAAATAGAACTACATAGATATTTAAATTACCAGTTTATCAGAAAGTACCCTAGTCTGTAAATTTTCTTTCCAAAGTTTATTTTTCTTAGTTTATTATCAACCAGTGGTGCAATGGAGCCATGATGTTGTAACTGAACCACTGGAGCACTTTGTCACTGGGCCTTCTGTAAATGATGCAATTCTTGCAAGCTTATAAGTAGTCAAGCAGGAAATCAGTTGTGATAAATTTTATAGACTCTTGCATACATTCCTGGGCTTGATTTGGGTGAATTTTCAAGGAGATTCACTTCATATTAGTGTATATCAATTTGCTATATGTTAGGATCCCTTAGCGGACTTTAAAAAAAAATTGTTTATAACATTGTATTAGTCAACTCTCTGTCACTATGATAAAACACCTGAAATGATGAAAGGAGAAAAGATTTAGCTTGACTCAGGATTTCAGAAGTTTTAGTACATGGCCACTGCTCCAGTTGCTTTAGGCTCATGGGGGCAAAGTGTCATGGCAGAGCTCATGGAAGATGTGGCCTGTTCACCTCATCCAAGCCAGAAAGCAAAAAAAGAAGAGAGGAAGGAGCTTTGCTTCCAATTGCTCCTTCAAGTTCATGACCCCTTGACCTAACTTTCCTCAACTAGACCCCCTGTCATTATGGCTCTACCAGCACCCAGTATTCCCATGGCCTAGAGACCAAGACTTTATCACATGGACCTTTGGGGAACATTTCAGTTCCAAAATATAGCAACCACCAGAATTTTTAATGTAATTCATCAAGAATGTGGCCTGAGAATCAGTATTATTTTAAAAGTCTAATGTCTTAATATCACTGTGCCTCCACAGTTAAGAATCACTTCCTACCATGGCTTGCTAAGTAAAGAGTATGCATGCCAATTTCCTAAGGAACACCAAAACTGAAAATTCTTACACTGGTAGAAATTTGTCCTCTTAACCTTATTGAGCACTGTGAATGGAATGTGTTCTACTAGTCCATTGTCAAGAAGTCCCTCTTTTATCTACCATGGTAGGTCCATTCAGTGCCTTTCACCACAGTCACGTGTCACTTAATGGTGGGATAAAGCCTCAGGAACATTGTTGGACAATTTTGTTATTATCCAAACACCATGGAGTGTGCTTACACAAACCTAAGTGATGTTGCCTGTTACACACCCAGGCTCTCTGATACCACTTATTGCTCTTGGTCAATAAGCCTGCTCAGCATGTTACCATACAGAATACTGAAGGCACCTGCCACCCAGTGCTAAGTATTTGTGTATCTAAATATGTCTAAACATAGAAAAGTAACAGTAAAATTGCTAGCTGATAGAAATTTTCAGCTCTGTTATAAGATTATGAGAACACCATGGTATAATCATATACATGGTCCATCATTGACTGGAGAACATCATCATGCAGATATAAATAGCAGATCTCTAGAACTTATTCATCTTGCATAATGGAGTACTGGCAATATTTCTTCCCTTGGGGATTATTCAACAATAACTGGAGATATTTTTGTTGTTGTTATTGCAACATCTTTAAGGATGCTACTGATATCTCTTAAGTAGAAGCCAGAGATGTAAGTAAATTTTCTACAAGAATTACATAAGACACTTTCCATACATTAAGCAAACAATTATCTGCCCTCAAAATTCAGTAGTGCCAAAGGTGAGAAATTTTGTTCTCACAAAACATTTACTTAAGAGGCTTATCTTTAAATTTCTCTAGTATCTATAACAATATGTCTAGTCAAAGTCCTTCTTAGGGCACATTAAATAACAACATGATCCAAATTAAAAACCCCTTAACAGTCATAAAATAGATGACACCAAAGTAGCAGCAATTTAATTATACATTATATTCTGTTCATAAAATTTAAACTTCCGTGCAGTGACTGATAGTACCATAAGAGTGGTACTTTCAAAAGTTACCAGTTTGACCAAGCAAAAAAAACAATATTTGAATCCTTCAAACTCTCTGGAGTATACTTCTATGCAGAGTCTTTCATTTGATTCAAGATAGAAAGAGAAAGAGCCACTTAGAATGAATCTGAGATAGACTGTTACCCACATGAGAACCCTCGAATAATCTTGAAAGCAGAGAATTTGTTCAGGTTCCAGCAGCAAAATCAATCCTTTCATTACTGTGGTTGTACATTTACACTGCCCGCTGCCACCTAGCTCTGCTCTTCTCCTCTAAAGAATTGGGGTCTTAAATGGACACCGAATTTAATTCTTTTTGAGCCCCTTTCCCTGCCTAATTCTGCTTGCCCAATCAATCCATGTATTTGTAGTGAGGCTTCTAATCAATGATCTTCCACTACTTTCTCATGCCAATGAAAAACACAGGAGTAGACACTTGCCCCAAGCTACACCAAGATAGTTTATCTTCCAAACTTTGAAGGTAAAGACACAGGAGGGAAAACCTGAAATAATCTGAAGATTTCTCTAGGGGGCCAGGTGTCACAATTCTTAAGGATTCCTAGCTCCTGTAACTCTTCTTGATTCCTACCTTCTATGTTCCAATCAAGCTTAATTTTGTGATCATGTAAGTCAAATTCGTAGAAATTAAATATTGTATTTTATATGAGAGTAGAAATATTTGTGTACTGTTCATGAGTTACTTACCAGTGTTGTAATCTTGGACTGGTTTCATGATTTCTCTTTGCCTCCATTTTCTTATCTGTAAAATGAAAATAATAACATCATAAATATATCATAATACTGCTTTGAGATAATCTATGCAAAGCACTTTATTAAGTAAAAAGTAAGCACATAGTAAGAGCCAAATAAATGTGATCATTATCATTTTATGGATGATATTAAATCTTTAAAGTATTTTGAAACTAGAAATTTAAAGAAATTTTCTTATTAATTCAAGTATTCTTGGTGTTCTAAGTAGAAAAATCATATTGTATATAATTAATGGTAATTTAATTCTATTTTTAACTTTTATTTTTTAACTTTTCTTGTCTATGTGTATTTTTGAGAATTTTAAAAGTCAGAACTTTAACTGATATATTTTAAAAGAGTCTTCCTGGGGCTGGGGATGTGGCTCAAGCAGTAGCGCGCTTGCTTGGCATACTTGCAGCCCGGGTTCAATCCTCAGCACCACATACAAACAAAGATGTTGTGTCTGCCAAAAACTAAAAAATAAATATTAAAATTCTCTCTCTCTCTCTCTCTTAAAAAAAAGAGTTTTCCTGAGTTCTTTGTTAAATTTCATTTTCTAAATTTCCCAGGTTTCTTTAAATTCTTTAAGGTTTTAATTGAGGTAATTATTATTGGTTGATTGCTACTTTTTCTCCATATATCCTGACCTATCACCCTACATTGGGTAATAATATTAAATTCATAGCTGTCTCTTCATCTGTTTCTCAAGTCTGTTTTTCACATTAATATGATTTAGTTTTATTTTTATTATAAGAACACTTAACATGAGATCTACCTTTTAAAGATTTTTCAGAGTACCATGTAATATTTTTTTAGTAGGAACACAATCCAATTGAGTTATATTCACTACCTTCAGGTGTCACATAATGATAAAAATGTATTATTAGATGATTTTTACTGTTGTGCATACATCACAGACTGTACTTACACAAACCTACATGGTAAAGCATTCTACACACTTAGGCCATATGAAATAATCTATCACTCCTAGGCTATAAACTACATAGCATATTACTGTACTGAATATTATCAGCAATTGTAACACAGTTACATAAACATGCATGTTTATTTTTCTAAACATGTCAGAAAAATACAGTAAAAATACAAGGTAATAGAAAATTTCAGCTCCATTAGAATTTTATGAGATCTCCATTGAATATGTGATTCATTATTGACCAAAATGATATTGTACAGCACATGACCATTATTCAGTAGTTGTCTAACTTATTCACTTTGCATAACTGAGACTGGATACTCTTAAATTATCAATTCCCCATTTTCTCGTTTTACCAACCGCCTGGTAATTATCATTATACTCTCTACTTCTATAACTCTTAGAAACTCACTTAGAGAAATCATATAGTATTTGTTTTTCTTTGACTGGATTATTTTACTTAGCATAATATCACCAAGTTTTATCCATCTCATCATATATTATAGAATTTTCTTCTCTTTAAAGTAGAAAAATTCCATGTATGTATATACCATATGTTCTTTTTTAAAAAAGAAAATGCTTTTATTTTTTAAATACATGGCAGTGGAATGCATCACAATTCTTATTACACATATAGAACACAATTTTTCATATCTCTGTTTGTATATAAAGTATGTTCACACCAATTCATGTCTTCATACATGTACTTTGGATAATGATGTCTATCACATTCCACCATCATTGCTAACCCCCTACCTCCTCCCTTTCCCTCCCACCCCTCTGCCCTGTCTAGGGTTTGTCTATTCCTCCCATGCTTCCTCTCCCTACCCCACTATGAGTCAGTCACCTTACAGCAGAGAAAACATTCGCCATTTGTTTTTTGGGATTGGCTAACTTCACTTAGCATTATCTTCTACAGCTGCATTCATTTGTGTTCTTTTTACTTTGTTGGGAAATGGAGAGTAAAATGGTTTCCACATCTTGACCATTGTGAATAGTGTTGCAAAGAACATAGGAGTGCCAATATTTCTTCAAGATCATGATTTAAGTTATATTTTACATAACCCAGAAGTGGCATTGGTAGTTGATATGGTGTTCTATTATTTTGAGAAAACTACATGTTGTTTTTATAGCATACATATAATTTTACATTCACAGTACAAAAGTATACACAGTTTACATGTCCTCCATATCCTCACCAACATTTGCTATCTTCTTTTTTTCCCCATAAGATAGCTAACCTAACAAATGAGAAGAGATATCTTATTCTACAATTTCATAACAATTCGTGAAAAGGACATCTTTCCATATATTTCTTGGGAATTTATTTCCCTTTGTAGAAATATTTATTCAACTCTTAGACCATTTTTAATTGAATTATTATTTTTTTGCTATTAAGTTGTGGGATCTTTTTATATAATTTTGATTTTAATAGCCTACCATATGGTTTGCAAACATTTTCTTCCATCCTATAGCTTGTGTTTTTGCTATATTTATTGTTCCTTTTGCATTGCAGAAATGATTTGGTTTTATGTAGTTACACTGGCCTGTTTTCTTTTTTTTTTTTTTTTTTTGCTTTTTTTAAATCTGTGCTTTTGGTGCCATATCCAAGAAGTCAATACCAAGACCAATGTCATAAAGGTTTTCCTCCATATTTTTTCCAGAGATTTTGGTTTCTGATTGTAGGTTGAAATCTTCAACTCATGGTGAGTATTTTTTCCACACAATATAAGATAAGTGTATAATTTCACACTTTGTATGTGGATATCCAGTTTTCCCAACATTTTTTGTTGGAGACTATCCTTTTCCAATTGTGTATTCTTGATATCTCTCCTGAAGACTTACCATGTAAGTATAGGTTTATTTCTGCTCTCTGTTCTATTCCTTTGGTACATCTGCTATTAACATACTCTTTGGTTGTTGTAGCTTTTAAATATATTTTGAAGTTATGAAGTACTATACCTCCAGCATTGCTATTCCTTCTTAAGATTGTTTTGGTCATTTGGGATTTTTGTGATTCCCTAGGAATGTTAGAAATTTTTTTTCTGTTTTTACAACAAAAACACAAACATTATTTAAAATGCCGAAGAAGTCCTCAGCATTTTTGTGGGGGCGTCTGTAAATGTCCTTGTCTTTCCTTTCATTATTGAAGGACAATTTGGCTAAGTATAGTAATCTTGGTTGCTATGTTATTTTTTTTTCTTGAGGTGCTTTGAATAAATCATCCCACTTCTTTTATCTTGCAGGATTTTTGCTGAAAATCTGCTTTTAGTCTTAGGACAATCTCCTTATACGTGGGGGTTTGGTGTTCTACTACTGTTGTTAAAATTCTCTGTTTTAACTACTGGCGATATGATTATATCTCAGTTTGGACTTCTTTGAATTATCCTTCTTTCTAGTCCTTTGGAATTCCTGGATTTAAATGTCATTTCCTTCCCTATTTGAGACAAATTTCCAGCCACTATTTTACTTTATTCATTTATTGTTCTCCTGTTCTCATTGAACAATTTAATGGTAGTTATTTTAAATTCTTGTTTTGGAGATTCATATATCTTTGCTTAATTTGGGTCAGTTTCTGTGATTTTACCTTCTTCCTTGTTTCAATACTGTTTCTCTTTCTTCATTGTCTTTTACTCTTTGTGTTCATATGCACACAAGAGAAAATTTGCTACCTTTTCTATTCATAGATTGGTTTTTCACAGGAGAAGATACATCATCGATTAAACCAGCCAGAGATTCTGTGGACCCCTCAAACAGTTGTGATGGTCAGAACCATAGATTTTGTTCTTAGTGGCACCTAGTTATCTAGAGCAGGCCATGTTGTCATCAGTGTTCAACAATAGATAATACCAAATCCAATCCCCCAGGTATGACTTGGAGAAATTGGAGTGTTTTATGCTACGTTCCACACTTTTCCTTCGCAGGGAGCATTTTGATTATTTGTTCTCTCTTTGCTTTGTATTGGGCTATGAACAAAAGCTATGATGAGTGCCATGCTCCTTTGTTCCCTGCTGATGGATCCTGTCAAAGGCCCAAGCCAATCTCTCAGGCAGCACTAGGAAAAGTTCCAATATTGGATGTGTAATCAAAACCTTTTCCTCCTTAGAGAGAAACCTGGAGTTGAGGTTTTCTTCTGTTACATGGTGCCATGCAAGGGAAGGGGACCACAGGGTGTCTCCAGTCTCTCTACTACTTTTGATGTGGTTGATTTTGCTTTCACCTGGATGCAGGGAAATTCTGACTAGTTTGTGGATTTCTCACAAATGGCATCAATTTAATTACCACTAGTGAAACAGTTTGTGTATCATGGAAAGGAGAGTCCAAGGCTTTATATTTCATCATTTTCCTCCTTGTTATAAATTTTCCTAAGTTTATTTTCTAACCCCTGTAGTGTGCATTGGAATTCTCCAATAATCATTTATTTGGAAAAATATGTTGTTGTTTCAACATGCTTTTTTCTGATAAGTTATTGTTCATGTTACATAATTCCTTCGTATTCACCCATGTGCCATCCTTGAATAGTCGATAGAGAGCCAGATTGTTCACTATTTTCCAGTAGAAATGAAGTCATCCCCTATTGGTGGTAGTGGAGGAGCAATAACACGGCACTCCTGTTTTTCTTAATCACTGGTAGTATCAAAGGGGCCCAGAGGAAAACCAGGCATTCTTCCCACTTCAGATTGAGAAATCTGCATGTCTACTCTACCCTGCATATAATTAGATAGCACAACCCCTTCCTCTGTGAGAGTAGAATCTGAGAAAAACAAAATAAACTTTAAGATTTAAATAATCTCAGGAGTATAATTGTATAATACCCACATATACAAATTTTAATTAAAAAATCTATGACCAACAACTCAAATAGTCAAACTAAGCAATATTTCAAGTAATTACCAATATAAGAAAATGACATATCAATAGAATTTCAAAATATACCCAAAGGAAAATAAAGCAGTACAATGAAGAACCATACATTCATAAATTGGACAACAGGATGAAATAGATCAGTGTTTTTTAAAGGACAACCACGCCCATCCAATATGAAATACATAATTTGAATACATCTGTAACTCTCAAGGCCCAGATGGTTTACTGGAAAATACTACCAAATGGTCAATGAAGAAAGAATAAATGCCTTATCCCTAAGGATAGCAATACAATAAGGATGACTTCTATCACTAATCTTATTTGACATAGTTCTGAAAGATTTTGTGATAATGCAAGAAAGAAAATAGTAGGAATGTGGATCAGAAAAAATATTTGTACTATTTTCAGTTCACTATGTAAACCTGTCTGATGAATCAAAGAGATAAAATCTTCTACATCTAGTAACTGAGCCCATCAATGTTTCAGGATATAAGACCAATATATACAAATTAATTCTATATCTATACACTAGCAATAAACATGTAAATATAAAGGTTAAACATACAGGGCCATTAATAATCTCTCAGAATAAAACTGTAAATCAAAATAAATAGACAGGACTTATATGTTCAATCAAAAAAATATTGATGAAACAGAGATAAACCAAAGAAAACCTAAATAAAGGAGACAATATACAATGTAGAAGGATTGGAAACAAGAGAGGAAATATAGCAATTTCCTACAAATTTATATACTTGTTTCATAAAATTTCATCAAAATCATAGCAAGCTATATAAATACGGGCACAATTATTCTTCTTTTTTTAAAGAGAGAGAGAATTTTTAAATATTTATTTATTTATTTACTTTTCGGTAGACACAACATCTTTATTTTATTTTTATGTGGTGCTGAGGGTCAAACCCAGCGCCCCATGCATGCCAGGTGAGTGTGTTACCACTTCAGCCACATCCCCAGCCCCCAGGCACAATTATTCTAAAATGTTTATGAATAAACCAAAGAACTAGGATAGGCAAAATAATTTTGAAAAAGAATAAAACAAGAAATCTAATCACTTTCAAAATTTATTATATCTCTACAACAGTCAAGACTGTTTTATTATTTGCAGAACACACATAGTACAATAGAACAGAAAAGGGAACATGGAATTAATACAAACTACAATATACTCCATTTTTGACAAATTAAAAAATCAAAGCAATAGAAGAAATTTAAATTTCCCAATAAATGGTGTTGTGATATTTATACTTCCTTAAACAAAAATAATACCTTAATATAAACTTCAAATCTCATATAAAATCACCTCAAAGTAGATCAGAGGCCTAAATGTAACAGATATAATGATATAATATTTAGAGAGAACTATAGGAAATTTGTCACAACTATGATTAGGCAGAGTTCTTAGATTTGACACCAAAACCATGATTCAGAAAAGAAAAAAATAGTAAGTTAGACTTTATTGAAATTAAAACATTTTACTTAGAAAAACATTCTTTAAAGAAGATGAAAGGACAGGCTACTGACTTGAAGAAATGTTTACCAATCACAAATTCAGCTTAGTACTAGGGTTGAGAATACACAAAGAATGCTTAAAACTACAGCAACAGCAATAACAAACAAAGGTATGGACAGAGAATTTATATTAAAAAAAGCTATACAGCCTACAAACAACCATATAAAAAGATGTTTCACATCATTAGTAAATGGAAAATGCAAATTAATACCACAAATCAAATATGGCTATATACCAATCAGAATCACTAAAATAATCAATAGTGACAATGCAAAATGCTGTTGAGAATGTAAACTGTACCACTTATGCATATCTAATGGAGATATAAAATGGCACAATTACTTTGAAAAAGAATTTAGCATTTGCTTAAAAATTAAGCATGCAAATATGATATGACTCAGCAATTGCATCCTGGGCATTTATCCCAGAAAAATAAAAATTTATGCTCATTCAAGAATCTGAATAAATGTCAAAAGATTTATGCTGAGGGAAAAAATAGAAACAATCCTAAAAGTTATCCTACACTGTAGAGTTCCATTTATATAATGTTTTCGAAGTGACAGATTTATAGAGATGGACAATAGATTAGTGGTTGTCAATGGATATGGTGAGGGGATGGTTATAGCTATGTAAAAGCCACAGGAGAGATCTCTGTGACTAGAGAAATATTCTGTATCTTAACTGCATCATGTTGTGGTTTAGATATTACGTGGTCCCCCAAAACTCATGTGAGATAATGCAAGAAACTTTAAAGGTGAAATGATTATGTTATGAGAGCCTTAACTTAATCAGTGCATTAATCCACTTGAATGCATTAACTGGGTGGTAACTAGGCAGGTAGAGTATGACTGGAGCAAGTGAGTCATTGTGGGAGGCATTTGGGGAATATATTTTATCCCTAGAAAGTGGAACTGCTTTCTGTTTCCTGATGGCCATGTCCTGAGCTACTTTCCTCCACCATACTTTTCTGCCATTTCTATTGGGCCCAGAGCAATAGAAATGGCTCTCTATAGACTGAGACCTCTAAAGTTCTAAAGGTGAAGTTATATTTAGGGTTTTAAAGCCATGAGCTCCAAATACACTTTGTTCTTGTCAGGATTTTTTGGTTACAATATAGAAAAACTGATTAAAACAAATGTCAATATTCAGGTTGTGATATTGTACTACAGTCTGACAAGATGTTACTATAGTGGTGAGTGGATAAAGGATAGATAAGATCTATTATGCATTAGCTTTATAATTGAATATTGCTGTTGGTTAGATGTGAGGAGTCCTGAAAATGCTCATGTGCAAGACAATGCAAGGTTTAGAGGTGAAATAATGGATTATGAGAGTCTTAACCAAATTGGTGAATTAATCCCCCAATAGGGAATAACTGGGTGGTAACTAAATACAGG
The DNA here is from genome assembly GCF_052094955.1 of Ictidomys tridecemlineatus. Taxonomy (NCBI): domain Eukaryota; kingdom Metazoa; phylum Chordata; class Mammalia; order Rodentia; family Sciuridae; genus Ictidomys; species Ictidomys tridecemlineatus. The sequence continues at coordinate 67,378,104 of NC_135478.1, read as the reverse complement.
TGGAGTATGACTGGAGGAGGTAGATCATTGGGGTATGCCTTTAGGACATGTATTTTGTCCCTGATGAGTACACTTTTTCTTACTCTGCTTCCTGGTTGGATGTCCTGAACCGCTTTCTTCTGCCATAACCTTCTGCCATGGTATTCTTACATCTGACCCAGAACAATAAAGTTGGCCATTTGAAATCTTTGAAACCATGAGTGCCAAATAAACTTTTTCTCCTCTAAAATTGTTCTTGGCAGATATTTTGATCACAGCAGCAAAAAAGCTGACTAAAACAAATGTATGCTACTATTATCTCAAAATAAGTAGCTTAATGAATGAAAAGTCATGATTTTTAAGGAATATAAATAATAAATAGAAGTGTCGGGCTAGGGATGTTGCTCAGTGGTACATACTTGCCTAGAATATGTGAGACCTTGCACTATATCCACAGCACTGCAAAACTAAAACAAAATTAAATTAAAATGCCTTGATTTTTCTCAAATACAGACACCATTTATCATGGAACTTAAGATTAGTGAAAATATACTTTCATAAATTTCCTAAAGTTCACAATCTAATGACTAGTGGTAGTTTGTCCTGAAATAAGCTACATTTATATCATAGACCATAGGAATATACTTTTCTAATTTGGTTACAAGAAGAAATTTTTTGTAATATATATATATATATATATATATATATATATATATATATATATATATATATAAATAATCACCATCCATGTATATGTTTTACCAATGATGTGCTATTTATACATAAATAAGGAGGTAATCACAGACTTGTATCTGAAATTTCAGCAGAGTTATTAAAATACTGTTGACAAAATTCAAAGCAAAAACTTGATATTTAGTAGAACAAGGTAAAATTAGAAAAGTGAAGGTACATTGTGCTTCTCTTTCTACTATAGGGTTCAAAATACATTTATTTTTTCATTTCCTAGAGAATATTTTAGCAAGGTTAGCTATTGAATGCTTCATCTACTAATATTTACAGACAGAAAATATGATTTTTGCCTGAGTATTGCTATATGGGAAAAAGATATTGCTATTTTACAGGGCTTTTTATAAATATGCTATTGCTAGTTTTTAGCAATAGCTATTTGTAACTAATAAAACCTATAGCATCCTTATGGTTTGCAACAAAACATTACCAACATCTTATTGACTAAAGGGGCTGCTCCATGATTATATATAACTGAAACAAATTGTAAACCAATAATGGAGACATGAAAGACAGCTAGATTTATAAGGAATTATTTCCAATGTGCAAAAACATAGTTAATACAACATGAAGGACTGGTGGGGAATACCAAGTGATAGATAATACAGACATTTTTCCTCACATGTACCCCTCCTCCCAAAAAACAAATCTAATTTCATTTGTATTCCAAAGAAATTTTCAGAAAGAAAAAGCAAAATTGCCAATTTGACAGAAAGCATTTATCCAAAAAAAATATTATAGACATCTGCACAATGCAAAACAAAAATGATTTGGCTGCAACCAGAATTTATTTTGTTATCACTGGAAACTTTGTCTTTGGCAAAATTATCAGGTTTTTTTAATCAAATGTCCTCTAAAATATGGCTGTTTTATATGATAGGCTATAGTTACTTTCTGGCTAAGCATGATGAACTAAGAACATTTATCATATGGAACATTAAAAACCAAGAAAAGGGACCAGAGGGCACATCTCAGTGATGGAGTACTTGCCTGGCACACGTGAGATTCTGTGTTTGATCCCCAGCAATTGTGCATGTGTGTGTGTGTGTGTGTGTGTGTGTGTGTGTGTGTATTCATATATATACCACAGAGGAGAGAACTACAGTTTTCCGTGACTTCGGGGTTACATCCTGATAAACCCATTGTGAAATTAAAATAATTGAAGAAAAAAATGCATTTAATATACTCAATCTAATGAACACCATAGCTTAGGAATGCAGTGTAAGCTGGAACAAAGTGTAAGCTGGGGCATCCACAGTTTACCCTTGTGAATGTGTGGTTGACTGAGAGTTATAGCTTGCTGCTTCTACCTACAGGATAGTATTGCATTGCATATTTCTAACCTGGACATGATAAAATTTCAGAATTCAAAGTATTCTCAAAATATTACATATTCCATTTATACCCCATAAAGGTAACCTGGAAAAATTATAATCCTTCTTCCACTTTCAAATAATGTCCCTTTCACAATTTTTATACTATTGTTTTTTAAATGTCAATGATTGACTTTCAGGGTTAATAAGCATAATTTTTAAAAAATCTATTATAATTTGTTAATCAATCTCTAAAGACGTATACAAAACCTAATTTTCATGCTCTATGGAATAATTTCCAAAATATGTGTAAATACAACAAAAGCTTAATAGTTAATAGAGGAGAATAATCATTTCCAAATTATACATTCACGTAAACTTAAGATATAATTATTTTCATAATATTTAAAATAACCAAAAGTTATTTTTCTTCCTGCTTTTGACCCTTCATTCACTCAATCAAAAAAGTATTTTGTATGCCTTTAGTTCAGACACTGCCTTGTATTTGGAGAAACCTATGGTTTCCAAAATCCCCTTGATCTAGTCCTAAAGAAGACCAAGTGTCGTTTTTCTGTAATGTTACAGGAAAAGTAAAGTCACTTAGAATAGGCTCTCGGCAGGTGAGCACATCATTTTTCAGCTGATTTTTACTATCTTCTAACCAAATATTTCACCTAACTATAATGTATGCACAACCTATGGCTTAGTGGAACAAACGATATAATGAAGTAAAATGTCATTTATGAAGTACAACTTTCTACTTACTGTCTAGAAGACAAAGGTCCAATTGGAAGTTTAAAAATGCTGAACAATAACTAAGTTTTCATACTGAAAGATAAGACCTGAATACTGAAAATCACTCTTTCTATGGAAACTGCACAAAGAACAAAGCTTGCACATACAGGAAGAAATCAAGACTAATTTTACCTTCTATAGAGAAAGGATGTGGGGTTTGGGTAGAATTTCCAAATCCTACACAAAGAAAGTATGTGTTCAGATAAGTATAACTCCTGGCAGAGCCAATTTAATCAACCATTCTTCCTAAGATGTTTATGTGACTTCTGAGAAAGAGGGCACTTTTCTAACAAAGAATACATTGCTTCCACTGTGAGTAGCACCAGTTTGTCAAATCCTGATGTGCCATGGAGGACAGGCACGGACTAAGACCACTACAAAGGGAAGGAGAAGAAAAAGAGGAACATTGATGATCAAGCAGTTAGTTGTTCACAGCAGTGATTTTAAAAAAAAAAATCCCCTTCTACATCTAAGCAATGGGATGAGTCGTCTCCTAAGGATGCACAACAAAACTGCAGAAAATCATTTACCTTGAAACAAACAAAAAAAGAGGATCATTCATTTCAAAACAAAACTGCAGTGCACAGCATTCTACTGCAAAATTCAAATAACCATGTAAGCATTAAAGAAGATTTCTTTGCACAATAGCAAGAAAAAATATTAGCTAGAGAGTTCCACTTCTGGCCTACAAAGTATAAACATGTATTAAAGGCAAGAGAACTCTGAGGGCAAGAAAAATTAAAAAGCAGAGACCAGCAATATTTGACAAGAGCTTAATTCCTTAATCCAGTTCCTGTAAGATTCCATTTAGATTTCCATATGAGCCATAAATAGCCTTGGAAATGGTTTTCAAAAATCATTAGGTCTACAAAATTTATGTACAGCTCACAAAATTTGCATTGACCAAATCCTCATTTAACAATTCTCATTTACTTCTTTAATCCTGCCTAACCAATTTTAATATCTATAATTTGCACATTGTGAAAGAACATTCACATATACTTTACATGCCTATGCACAGTAAATTCATAGTGTTTTACTAGTTGTGTTTATGAACAATATTAATAAAGCTATGATGTGTGTGAGCATATATATGTATATGTAGATGTATTCCTGAACATACATATGCTAATTATCAGACATTGTATATAAATACAGTGTAAAATATTACATACATATACAAAATATTCATAGTTATGTCTACTTATGATTTTCTATAGAAATGCACATATAAAACTTGCATGCCAGTACACACTACATGTACATATATGTACATATATATTATACAGAGAGAGAGAGAGAGAGTCTATGCCCATTGAATAAGATAGAAATATTTATTTCTTTAAGATGTCCATCACGATTCTAAATAGGCACTAAGGATGTCATCATGGCAACATAAATATTTAAATTGTCACACTGTGATTTACAGCTATAGATGTTTATTCTTCTGCCTCCCTATTGTTTATATATTGTAAGTAAATTTTGTTTTACTTATACATGACCTCTTCCAATATTAGATAATAAAAACATTAAAACAAATTTAAAATAATCAAATAGCATTTTGAAAAGGTATAATTATTTTTTCTAGATCAATTTTTCCTCTTTTGCTCCACTGTGAACAGATCAGATGTGTCACCAGGAAAAAAAAACTTTAGCCAGATGAATCTCGACCTGCTATCATGAGAGGATCTAAGGTCAATTTCATTTATGTCAAAATTGTTTATAATTTAAACTTACATAGTGGAAAGTCAATAGAGTAGATTGACAAATCACAAAAGAATTGAATAGATATACAAAAGAACTTACCATTGAAGGAAAATGTAAAATATATATTTTTTGCATTATTTAGGTACATTTAGAATATTAAAATATTAATCTAGAGAGGCAGATTTTAAGAGTAATACTTACCCAATTGACATTATTGGATTAACAGGGGAAGATTAAAATTTCTTTACAACATTTATTGATAGCATTTTAAAAATCATTATGGTTACATAGAGCTACCAATTGTAAGCAGGAGGAATATATAGCATTTAAATAATTACCTTGGGCTTAGATAATATTCTAAATATCTTAATTGCATTAACTCATTTAATTTTCAAAACAACTTTGTTAAATAGGTGTCATGTTTCAAAACCCTTTGAAAACGATAAATTTGTGTCATATAAATATGTGTGTTTATGTTTTGACCCATTTTGAAAATTATAAAATTATGTCACATGAATATGTATGTTTGTGTGTATTTTCTAACTTTACCAGGGAAGCAATTTAATATTTAATTTTAATGTTCAATTTTTGAACCTAATTCATATATATACATATACATAAACCTATATAAAATACATATATTATACACAACCACACACACACACACACACACACGAAGTGTGTGAAGTAAGTCTCAACATCCTTTGCAAATTGAGAAACACAAATTAAGATACCATTACATACCTATTAGAATTCCAAACTTTAAAGAAACTGATGAAATATGACACACACAAATTCATTAATTGTGCATAAGTAGAAAAGAGAATTTCCATATATATAGACATTACTATAGTGTACAGTGGATAAATTTTGACATGTGTACACACCCATGAGAGCATCTTTCAAATGACAGGGGGGAAGAGAGCTAAAATAGGGGTGTTATTTACAACCAGTTGTTATATTCAAACATATATCCAAACATAAATATATCATATATATGTTCAGGTATGATTTTCCTGATTTATAAATTTATCATTCTTCTTGAGGTAATAAGATATGTTTTTGGTCTCTCGCTGTAAACCTGTAAACGTTGTAATGAGCATTCTAAATCAGGGTTAGCTGGAAAATATCTACTAATTCACTCTGGATATGTTTAGTAGTCAACTTAATTATTAACATATAGATACATCCATGAAACCATAAATACAGTCAAGATGAAAATCAATCCATCACACCTAAAAGCTTCCTAACATACCTTAAATTTACTCCCTTCCCTTTCTCCTTGCCAACTCATAAAAATTAATGATTGCATTTTATCACATTTTGTTAATTTTTAACTATTTGAAATTCTAATGGGAATGTCTGTAATCTTGTGCTTTTAATATTTAAATTTCCCAAATGACAAAAATATTGAGCATTACTTCAATGGCATTTCTTTCTGTATAAGTTAAGTTAAATGTCTTTGGTTGGTAATTGTTCATAATTGACTTTTTTTATATTTGTAACCATATATAACTTACTATTATGTATGCTATTTTGTTTTATTTCAATGTCTAATTGTGCCTAACTTAAATGCAATTTTATTGTATATTTATCTTGTATCCTGCAATCATAGTAAACTAACTTATTCATTTTTGAAGTATATTTGTGCAATCCATGTAATTTTTCTCCATAAGTGACAATCTTCTGGGCAAATAAAAGTAATTTGAATTCTTTCTTTCTTATGCAAATACCCTTCCTTCCTTCCTTCCTTCCTTCCTTTCTTTCTGCCTTCCTTTCTTTCTTCTTTCTTTCCTTCCTTTCTTTCTTTTTTGCTTTACTTTCTCAAATAGAAGCTTCAGTAAAACTTCAGTTGCTTCAGTTGAAAACATGTGAAAAAGTGAACATACCTTATTTCTAATTCTAGAAGGAAAGCAGTTAGTGTTTCCTCATTAGGTGTGTGGTTGGCTGTAGGTATTTTTATCATTTGTTTGTTTGTTGGTGGTGCATGTCTTTATTCTTGCTTGTTTGCTTGGAGACAACCTTTATCAAATTGAAAAATGGTTATTCTCAAATTATTAATTTTCTTATCATGAAATATTTTCCTATATTTTAATTAAATGTAATTTTTGTTTCTGTAAAATGATTTTCCTGCCTGGGTTGAGATTATCATGTGTTTATGTCTTTTTAAATTTAATTTGTGAACATAGTAAATCACATTGATTTATTTCTAATGATAAACCAAATTTGTTTCATTACTATAAACTCCATTTGGTGTTAATATATTTTATATAATGTTCAATATTAGTAACTAACTTTTTATTAAAGCTTTTTTTGTTGCATGTTGATGAAGATTATTGATCTACATATTCCCTTTCTTCAAATGTATCCACATGATTTTATTATCAGAGAAACAGTCCACATAGAATGAATATTATGGAGTTTCTTCATCTTCAATATTTTTTAGAAAATATATTTAGACCTGCCATTTTTTAGTGAAATTCAACTTTATAATAATCTGGACCAAGACTCTTTTCCTTTGCTTTTTGCTTTTTTTTTCAAGAGGTCTTTATAAATACAATGTCCAAAAAGTTACTGATTTATATTGATTCTCTCAAAGAACCAGGTTTTAATTTTCCCTATCTCTATATATGTTGGTATATGTATGTGTATTTATATGCAAAGTAAGTGTGTGTGTGTGTGTGTGTGTGTGTGTGTGCGTGCGCATGCGTGCACCTTGGTGTTTTAATTTCATTATATTTTATCATAGCTTTGTTAATTTTTTTTTCAAATGGATACATGGGTTTAGTTTACTCTTCTTTTTCTTCTCTACAAGGTAGAAGCTGAGACCATTAATTTTAAACCTTCGTTTTTGCAAGTAGGTGTTTAGTAGGTGCTTAGCTATATATTTTCCCTTAAGAGAGGTTTTAACTGAATAACACAAATTTTTTGTGCTATATTTTTAATTTAACTGTCAAAATAACTTTTACATTCTCTTTTAGTTGTTATTTAACTTATGCATTTTAAAGAAAAGTGTTACTGAATTTCCAAATATTTGACAATTTCCTAGAGATCTTCTTCTGTTGGTTTATAATTTAATTCTAGTATGGTTAGGGAATTTTAGTATGATTAGAATTTTTAAAAACCTATTGACATCAATTTTATGGCCCTGAACTTGGCCTACTTTGGTAGAATTAGGAATTATACAGGTATTTCAAATGATGCATATTCTCTTCTTGGGTAGAATGTTCTATAATATTCACTAGGACAAGTTGGTTTACAGTGTTACATAGTCTTTTTATTTAGTATCTTTTATTGCTCTTATTATTTGGCTATTAAAACTTTGACAGCATTTGCAAATTTGAATATTTTTTCCTGCCATTATATCAATTTTCATTTTATACTTTGAAGTTCTCTTACTTGAGGCATAAACAAAGGATCCTTATGTCCTCTTATGAAATGATTTTCTTGTAGTTCTGGAATATTCTTATTCTTAAATTTATCTTGTTAGACTCACAGACAGACATCCAACCATCTTTTCACTAGGTTTAGCATGGCATATGTTTTATGTTCCTTTTAATTTTCACCTATTTGTGTTTTCATGTTTGAACAGAGTTCATTGTAATTTGCAGATACAGACATAGGTCTTTCATTTCTATCCAATACAAAACATTAAATGGACATTCAGAATAATGTAATTTATTAGTATTTTTATATAATTGGGCTAAAATCTACCATTTTTTCATTGTTTTAATTTAAAATAAATTTTATTTCTTTTCTCATATTAGCTTTTGAAGCAACTTTTTACTTCACAATTGAAGTAAATATGTAGTATAAATACCATAAAAGAGAAGCCAGTTTTTTTTCACCTAAATTTGTCTTAGTCTGAGAAAAAGCACATTCTGAATGGATAATCTTTTATCACAGAGCTCCAAGAGATAAAAGAGACATTATCAACAAGCATCCTTGCTTCACATTCTGATAATTATGTGATACCTAATGGAAGATCCATGTTTTCTCCTTGGGTAGATTTTTTCATGAGTTTTAAGAACAAAAGAAAATTACCATAATAGTTGACTCTTCAACTCTAATTAAATCCAGTTCAGTTAGGTTGTCATACCAGCTGTCAAAAGACCTGACTGACAAATTTGGAGAACCCAGAGCAAAGCAAAATATATTCTTATTTGAAGAAGTCTCCTTTATCTTCATAAATAAGAATAAATAGTACTTCATAAATAGTACTCACTATTTAAGTATTATTTACTATGTGACATTATACTAAGTATTTCACCTGTATATTATTTACTCTTCACAGTTATGTCCTGGACTATCAGCTGCTCTTTAACAAAGTGGAACTTTAGATACATAAGCATTTTCAAGATCACAAATCTTGTCCTTTTAATTACAAGGCTTTGTTTCCCCTGTTTCCTTTCTGTTCCCCTTCTCTCCAACATGAACATGATTCCTTCTCATCTAAATAAAAACCAACAATTCTTCAAATTTCAGTGCCAAATATCCAAAATGGAAAAGGAAATGTCTATTTACTGAACACTGGAACCTTACCACTGAAAGGTCTCATAGTTGAGGAGGAAATCAGGTATTCCACCTCTGCTCTACCTAGGACTTTACCAACTTGCTGACCTGATTCTGGAGATCATTCCTTCCTTCCTCTTTCTGACCAGATAGTCTGTTGTAAGCTGCTAAGACAAATTTCTTCTTCTTATTTACCCTATCCACTTTTTCCCCATTGCAATTCTACCTCAAGTTCAAGTTTTACTGAGGTATCAATGATACACAAAAGCTTCAGATATTCAATGTATACAATTCAATGAGTTTGAATACATGCATACACCCATGAGACCATCACCACTATCAAGGTAATAGATGTAGTGTTCTTCATCTTCAAATGCTCCCTCGTGCTCCTCTCCCTGGTGTTCCAGAAGCAAGGACACATGAAAATGTACTATCAAAAAATTTCAGGTACAGAATAAGCATCATTAATTATAGGTGCCATGTTGTGGACTAGACCTCTAGAATGAATTCATCTTGCATAATTTAAACATTTCTTTTTCTATTAAAAATGTATTTCATTTATTCTGTCTCCCTTTTTCCTTCTTCCCATTGGACTCTGTAATTTTGAGGATTCAATTTATCACTATAGTTGGCTCATGAACCACAGTAGTTTAGTTGATATTATGGGATTTAATGTGCTCACCTCTAACTTATCAGAATGTGACCTACACTGATGTTAGGCCATATGGATATAGTAACTTGAGAACAGCATATTTCCATTTTTCTACTCCCAGCTTTTGTGTCATTATTGTGTTATTATTTTACTTCCACATGTGTTATAATCTCAACAACAGTTTGCAATTACTATTGTTTAAAACATCCAGCAATGTTTTCAAGAAGCTTAAAGAAGAAAAAAATCTATTTACCAATGCAAATTACTATTTCTACAACTCACCTTTCATTTTGTAAATCTTAGTTTTAATTCACTATCATTTTTCTTATGTTTAAAAAAACAATATTTCTTGCAAATATACTTGGGATGAATTCGTTTAGTTTTTTTTTATTTCTAAAATCACTTTCAGCTTTGAAAGATATTTTGATGAATAAAGTATTCTACATTGATTTTGTTTTGTATCTCAGTAAAGATTGTGCTCTACATCTTGCTTGCATTGTTTTTTGTAAAGAATCTCAAAGAAAGGATTCACAGAAACAAGGTGCAGAGGCAGGGAAGGTGGCTGGATGGCTTCTTGTCCAAGAGGTCACTTTTATTTATACCAATAGGTTACATTAGGTGATTAGTACCATACCTACATTATTGTTTAGAGTATCAGTAAGTTGCTTATGCTTCAGTCACACTTCAAAATTACAATATGCAATGTTAGGAGCTTAGTGCAGTTCTCAAGAAAGTCCATTGTCTGAAGTTACTATTAGGCGGGCAGAGGGGAGCTTTATGAAATATTGTAGTTATCTATCAAAGGAATTCTTCTATTCCTAGGAGCTATGTGCCTAAGATCAAGGACGAAACCCTCATGAAGAGCATTGCCACAACGGCCAGACATCCCATGTCTTTAACACAGAAGTTTCCTAGTAGCCAGGGATTCTGCACCTTTGCACAGAAACTTCCCAACAGCCAGATATTTTGTACCTTTGCACAGAAACTTCCTAGCCACCAAGCATGCCACAATCACGAAGTTTATCAGAGACCCAATCTTAAACACAGAACTCCTACAGTTTTTTTAAATCTTCTCACATTCTATGTCTGTTCCTATTTATGAATTGTTTTTCCACATGTTCTAAAGATTTCTTCTTTATAACTAGTCTGAAGCCATTTGATGATGATATGACTAATATGTTATTCTTCATGTTTCCTATGGTTAGGGTTCATACTTCTTAGTAAAAAATTTATAGTTTTCCATTAATATTGGAAAATTGTGAACTATTATATCCTTAAATTTTTTTCTACTTATCATTTTTTATATCCAGACTCAATGACACACATATTTGTCAGAGTTCACAGATTCCTTTTTATTTTTTGTTGTTTAATTCTTGCATATATTTCATTGTTGATTGTTTCTGTCACTTTCTTCAAGTTGCCAATTGTTCTGAAATTTATGTTCTGCCATTAATCTCACCCAGTGAATTTTTTCATCATATACTTTCACTTCTAAACATTTGACTTGGGACACTTCTATTTCCATGTCTTCATTTCACATGTCTAATATATCCTCTAGATTTTTCAATATAGTGTACACATAAACTATTCTTTAAATGCCATTTTTTGCATGTCTGCTAATTTTTTAAATGACTACCAACCAATGTAAAATTTACCCTGATGGTTATTTTTTTATTGCTCAAATTTTTTTGAGCATTGCTTCAGTATCCAGTTAATTTTAAAACAGTCTGATCCTTTTGGTTCTTATTAGACCCTAGTAATTTCCTAGAATACAAAATATTGGGGGAAGGCGGGTAGCCCGGGATTTACAGGTCTCAATCTGGTTGTGGGGAGTCGGCACTCTTCTCAGCATTGTTCGATCTTTGCAGGGTTCCCACATTCCTTCTATGTGGCTCTTTTCTATTTCAGGTGTTTCCTGGCATGCAGAAGCTCATCAGTGCTCAACTGAACACTTGAGGAAATCCTCTGAAAGTCTCCAGATTTCTTCTGATCAACTTTCTCTCTCCCACAGTCTGTCCTTTGAAGTCTAGCCTCCATGGCTTCCTTGAGCTCTCTATTTATTCTTTTCATTTCAGAGAGACAATGTCCAGTTATCTCCCTACCCTCTGCCCCCCCCACACACAAAGGCATCATGCTGGGGAAATCATAAGCATGACATTGTGTCCTGCTTGTAAAGACATTACCATCCTTCATTGCCTGATGTCTAATGACAAGAGACAACTGTTTCATTTTTTTCCAATAGTTCAGTTGTTTTAAGAAAGAGGATGAAATTTAGTAACTATAATTCCATTTCAGCTTAAGGTAGCAATAAAATGCATTTATTTTTTCAATGATGGAACTATGTTGACTATGCCAATTTGTACCCTTTTTATCTTTATAAAATTTCTTTAAAGCTAAATCACATTTGTTGACTTTTTTGAGATTTTAAAAATAAACTCTTTCTAGTGCTTTAGAAAATGGATTAAAAATTGCACAAAGTTTTTCAGTATGTATAGTACCTAGGAATAAACAAAAACAAATGTTAAAAACAAACCTATGAAAAAAATCAGTGGATGAACTTTTTGCTTTAGTTGACTGAGGCACTTCTGAGAACTACTATGATCAGTAAGTGAACACCTTTGTAGATTTCATATTCCTTCTATGATCAGAAATTTGACATTAAAAACATAGTATTCCTTTAAGACTAGGACAAAAGCAGTTTGACACATCTATGATTAAGATGGAAATATTTGGAATTGCATAGACTAGAGATTGAAGAAACATCATAGTCTACTAGCATCACTTTGAGTTCATATCAAGGAACGAAATGTCTTCAGTTCATTAGCACTTCTTCCACTGCATTAATAATCATTCAGCATGTCAAAGCAGTAAAGATTGTCGATCATAAAACCACCACTGCAAATGTGAGTAGTATAAGAATTATTACATTATAGAGGAGCTCCCTCCACAACTCTGTGCCAAAACACGTTCTAGGGAGCTGCCAGTGGGGCTTATTGTAGAGATTTTGCCTGGCATAGGTAAGACCTTGGGTTTGAGCCCCACTACAAGTAAATAAAAATAAATAAATACAAAAAGACACAATAGGTATCTATAGCACATATTAATGATAGTTTCAAAGGCATAAAAAGTCAGTCATTTTATATGGTAAAATATTTACAAGTCATCCATTGATCCATCTATCATCTATTTTCTAACTATTTTCTGTGTTTTATGTCTCACTTTCTGAATTTGTAGCTCATTTATATTACTTATTATTTTTATGTTATACCTTGAAGTCAGTGACTTAACTTCTTTGTGCTTCTATTTCCTCATTTTAGAACATGAGGAAAACAATCATTCCTCTCTGTAGAGTATAGGGGGGAAAAAAACCCATAACCGCTTTTTCCCCCCTCTTTTTCAGTGAATGTTAGCTACTAATTTCTGTTTCTGCTGAAATCTTCATCTTAAGCATTTTTATTTATCTTTTCTTTTTACTACTCTGTCAATCCAGAGTTGAATCACAGGTGTCTTGTTTTATTTTCATTTACCCCACTTAACATGAAATTTAACGTATGCATACTTTACAGAGCTGAGAAAATCAGAAAGCATTACTTTACAGTAATGCCTAGTAAACATTTTTAAAAACTGAAATATGACTGATTGTAAAAGTCCATAACTCATTCTATCTTCTGAGAATTCTTCCAGGGTATATATTTCAAAGCAGTATTCAGATCCTCTTTCCTACCTCAGGGTTTACTGTTCCTACATACAAATTATGCTAATTTCTTCACACAGAACAGTCTAGCCCCCCCACACCCCCCCCTTCATTCTTCAGTAATCAGCTTTGGTAGGTATATTAACAATTCCTAAGATGCATTCTGTAATTACTTTTAACTGATTTATATCTTTTAACAGGAAGGAGGGAAGGTAAGGAGGAAGGAAGAGAACAAAGTCAGTCCACTTAAATGTCAACAAGGACATTTTAAGGAAATATGTTCATTTAATACAATGTAAATAATATTCCCTTTTGCAAAAGGCACCTAGCTCCAAATGATCCTTTTCACTGATTGAATAATTTTGTCAGGAACTTGCTACATGAATTGTCATCAAAGTGCTCACATGCCCAACTTCTGGCCAAAGTACCAATTGCATGTGAGTTTGTAACAAACTGATCTTTATAATGGTGCTTTGCCCAGTACCTCATTAGGGCATAGCTGGATTATCTGACCTCTAATGTTCTTTCCAATCCTGAGATTTTAAAAGGCTGCTATTTTCTTATGTATATACAAACCTTGCAAAAAAAAAAGTGTAAGGATTTTATTAGACCCTATTCAAATTCATGGCAATGGTTAAATGCTGAGGTTTGAACATTTCATTCCAATGGATTTATATGCAAATATTAGCAGAGATGTAGCCAGTCTGTATTTATTGGCTTGATGACTATTATCTATGTAGATTTCTCTAAAATATTCATTACCATATTATCTAAACAGCTTAAAGTGTGAAGGCCATTTAGGTACAGAATTATATCTGGATGTGCTTGTCCCCTGAGTTTAGAAAATGATCATTTGAAGGCTTAACATCTTTTTTAGAACACAGTGTCTCTCCTTGAATTCACCTCTGGGCCATTCAAAAAAAGATACAGTGACCTGGTTGATCTTGCCCTGGTTAGGCTCCACCAGCACTGTAGTATTCGGGTCTACTACATTTATTTATGTCTTTTACTGGGGCTTCTTTCACTAACTGTTCATATTTTTCTTCCTTTGTTATTTTGGGCCCTGTGACATAGCTCAATCAATTATTGCAGTCAGAGCTGATGTTGCAAGACTCAAACAAAAGCCCAGTAGCAACAAAGAAAAGGAATGGCAAGAGCAAACTGTAGTCCCTGTCACTGGATCAGCTGATCAATCCAAGATAGAATTGTTTTTAAATGCATGTCAATTGAAGAACAGAGCTCAGAGATATATATTTGAGGCATGACAGAAAGGAGAGGTGTGATTTCAAAACAGTTTCCTTCATAACAGAGCAGAGCTGATCTTGCATTTAAAGAAAGAGGATGGGGGTAAAGCTATATGAAAGTGTGAGCAGTGTGAATAAGTACTGTTTATAGGAAGCTGTTTTAATACCTTTGCTAAAGCTGAACAATAGGAAGAGACAAAGCTCTGAAAAATGCATGCCTTTGCCTGTGATTGATCCTTTTATCTCTCCGTTCCTGCCAGATGATAAAAAGCATTTACAGGGCAAACAAGCATCCTGCCTTTATTTTCCCCTAATATGAGAAATCTTTCTTTTTTTTTTTTTAGAATTTTGCTATTAAAGCATTAACCACAGTATGGTTGTTTTATTCTCCCTCTCATTTAAAAATGAAAAAAGGATTTAGGGTGGTGAAGCGAAAAGCTAGAAGTCTTTATAGAAATCTTTTGTTTTGTTTTTGCAATTAATGAACTCATTCTTGGCACAAAGGTAACTGGAGCAGTGCTAAAAATAAAACAGACTTTGAAGTGATGCAGGCTTCTTTAAAATTTTGATGACACTAGATGACAATACTCAGGACCACAGCCAAGTGAAAATAAAGGCTCAGCCTATGAAGATTCCCATCACCCACATTTTTTTACTCAGCTGTTTCTAGGTTTCTCCATGAGACCATAATTCTATAAGAGTAACACATTGTATGGGAAGTAGGAATTTAGCCTTTGTTCAATAGTGACATTAATTCAGGAAGTGAGTTAAATGCTTTTACCTACTGTATCACTTTGTTCTCATACTAATTCCTCCTGCTCATCCCCTCTCCCTTGCCTCAGAAAGATGCATTCTGGAGTTATTAGTAACATACTGACTGTCTTTGACTTACACTTGACAAAAGCAAAATGTGAAAACATATATGGTTAAATTCAAGGGTCTTCTTATTTCTTTGAATCAGTGTTTCTAAAATGTTAGGACAAATCAGAATCCCTTCTAGAGCTTGTAAATACACAGGATACTGAGCCCCAGGTCCAAAGTTGGTCTACAGTGGACCTGGGTGAGGCCAAATGATTTGCATTTCAGCAATGTCCCCCAGGATGTGGATACTGCTGATTTGGGGACCACACTGAGCACCTCTGCTCTGTGCTTTGTACTATGCTGCCTCTCAACAGAGAGATAAACTGGGGAGATTTTACGTTTTATTTCTGACAAGATTCAATATTCAGGACAAAATGTTTGAGAATCACTTGAAAGATGAAATGCTACATACTGAGGAATAGAATTTTATTAAAGTGCTTTACTTATGCATCTAGAAATGACATGCAATGGAAATAAAATAATGAATAAAATGGAATCCTTAACTTCCAGTAGCTCTTCATTTCGTTGAGGTTAAAATCATAGCTAAGTACTTGTATTTACCATTAATATAGCAAAAGCAGTAAATGCCTCAGCAGAGACTTTCTAGAAATGTGGTTTAGGAATATGAGGCAGGAAATTCTGTCTTAAAAAAGAACAACAAAATTCCTTGCGTTCAACTTTTTTGTCTTCAATGTCACTTTCCTCTGTCTCTTACTTTCAGATTAAAGTTCATTCATTCTATTTACTGTGGCCACTATTCAAATCCTATAGCTACCCTAATCACAAAATGAAACTTATACATCAAATACCCTAATGAAACTCAAGTTGGAAAGTTCACCATAAGCTCCTATTGCTTTTTGCTCTATTCTGAGACACTGGGTGCTAGTGGGCACCTTCTGTCCTTTTCTCCCCAACCTTGGCCCTAGGGACCCCTCTTTGTCTTGCTGTACACCTTGACCTTTGCAACATCCTCCTGATTACTGTTGCAAAACCACTTCTGCATCCATCTACGTCTTTACATTTTCTATTTCTTTGGTTATTATGTAGTTCCTTAGCAAGAACTTTTCCACCCCAAGGAGTGATTTTTATTAAAATAAAAGTCTGTTTATCTTACTCCTCAGCAAAAACCACCCACTAGATTACAGACAAAGAAGGGTTTTCATCACCCGGTCTGACCAATGTTCTCTTTGTTATCTTTGTGTTCTCTATACTTTCTCTTACAAAATTGGCATCTGAACTCAAATCTCACTCACTGAGAGGAAAATACCCACAGGTCCTGCCATGGGGCACACCAATGTCACATTCTTTACCTTTTATCATACTTGTCCTCCCTGTGTGTCTCATCAAAAAAAAAAAATGCTCAGCTCCAACATCTCCTTCCCTAGAAAGCTTTTTCTAAGAAATTGCCATTTGCTAGCTGAATGATCTTGAAGAATTATTTAACCTTTCTATTTGGTCATGAACAAAATGTGGATAATTGTGCTTCCTTTAAGAAATTCCTATGCCCTGGTTCGTAAAGGTGCCTAGTAAAGTTTGTGATCCACAGATGGTAGCTCATCTAATGGAACTCCAGGTCACTAGCCTCCTCACCTGTAGAGAGGGCATCTCTGGATATCCCATATCCTCCCCACAGAGTTTGCAGGATTTCCTCCTCCTCCATATAATATATGTCTGGGCGGACATGATGGACCATCTGTGTTACATACCTCGTAGGATTCAATTCAAAATAAAGTTAAAGACCCCACTAGGGACAGAGAAATCAATCTGCCTTCCCACTGGTGGCCCCCCAGTAGATTGCAACCTCTGCTCTGGGGATATAGTATCCTGGGAATTTGCAGAGTAAGAGCCATATTTCCTGTGAGGCTGCCAGGCTGGTTTGGAGGGTCGCCTTCTTGCCCTATCTCCAAGAGTCCAAAGGCAGAACTTCATTACCTTTTTTACTCTTGACACACCTGTCCCTGGGCATCCCCCAGGAGTAGAGGGCTTTGATGGCAGGTGAGCATACCCCTAATTCTTGTCTGGGAAAGAGAGAATCCAGGAAGGGTAGATTAGATCAGGTAGACACAAGAGCAAGACAGTGCATCACAGAAAATCTTTCCCAGGGAGGTGGCAAGAGGCAAAAAATCAGGAGAAATGAGTCTCCAAGGTCCTTGCTCAGGCTTCATTGTCTTAGTGAACCTCGCTTTCAAAAAACAAATTCAAGGATGAGATTATAAAGAATATGGTAATAGCACTGCAAGGCCCTTGTGAGTGCAGGCCTATGGAGGATACACTGTTCTTGTACTGCCATGTAGCCCTGAAGAAGTGCCTCCTGGATTGATGACATGTGTCTGTCCTCACAGAGCACACTGGACTGAACCATGGGGAATGGGTGATGGCTACTTCTGTTCCTTCTATTCAATGATGAATGTTCAAAATGCAGCCATCTGTGAATTGCAAACTTCTTCCCGCAAAACCCTGATGACTTATAACCTCACTGCAGAGAGGAATACCACAGGGGATAGTGGGCCTCAAGGTCAAAACAGTACCTCCAGTGGGTGAACTGCGGATCTCATTTGAGTGAAAGTGTTTTTTTCCTTCTGTGTGTCTCCTGCTTGGGGAATGAAGATGACCACTAAATCTAGAGTCTGGAAGCCTCAAGATGATTATGTAGTATCTTTATATATCCATACAATTTTTTTAAGTTTTAGTAAAGTATAATTAACAAATGACAATTGTATATATTTATGGTATACATTGTAATGTCTTGATAAACATATGTGTTGTGAAATGATTGCCACAACCAAGCCAATTAACATAGCCACATTACATATTTATCTTTTTTTGTGGCATAAACATACAATCTGTGCTCCTAGCAAATCTCAAATATACAATACATTATTAATGACAGTAGCCATGTTAGTACATTAGACCTTCAGAATTTATTCATTTCTCAGCTACAAATTTTTACCCTTTGACCAACATTGCTTTATATCCCCCTAGCACACATATACCCTGGTAACCACTCTTCTATTCTTTGTGCCAGTCTGACATTTTTAGATACCACAAATAAATGAATTATGCAGTATATTTCTTCTTGTGTCTGGTTAATTTAACTTATCATGATATCCTCCAGTTTTATTATTTTGTTATAAAAGGCAGGGTTTCCTTCTTTTTAAATATATATATGTATATATATACACATATATATATATATATATTTATATATAAACATACTCACACATATATACATATACACATTTACTTTATCCATTTGTCTTTTAGCAGACACTAAAGATTATTTCTATATCTTGGCTATTATAAATAATGCTGCAATGAATATGAGAGTGCAAATATCTTTTCAATATAGTGGTTTTATTTCCTTTGGATGTCTACCTAAATATAGAATTGCTAGATAATACAATAAAAGATTTTTTAAATTTAAATTTTTGTTGTTGTTGTAGGTGGACACAGTAGCTTTATTTGTTTATTTGTTGCTGAGGATGGAACCCAGTGCCTCGCATGTGCAAGGAAGCGCTCTACCACTGAGCCACAACCCGCAGCTCCTAGTTTTTCTGAATTTTTGAGGAACCTCCTACTGCTCTCCACAACAGTGGTGCCAATTCATTACATTCCCACTTAAGTTTGCCTTTCCTGTGTATACTTGCCCACACCTACTGTCTACTGACATTTTGTTAGTAGCCATCCTAATAGGTTGTTACATGATGTAATTGTGTTGATTTGCATTTTCTTGATGATTAGTGATGCTGAACACCCTCGCATAGACCTGTTGGTATTTTGTAAGTTCTCTTTGGAAAAAATGCTTGCTCAGATCCTTCGCTCATTTTCTTAGGTGCTTTGCTAAATTTTCCACTCTTGAGTTACATGAGTTCCTTAAACATTTCTATCATTCCTTAAAAAATATGTAACACTCAATTGGCAAGATACTATGGTAGGCAAAGAGATGATAGATAATCAAAGATATCCAAAGAACATCAATAATAACCAAGTTTAAAATTTCAAAGTTGATATGATTTTTGATATAGTTTTATATTTTGATAACTATTATCAATTTGTTTAAAAATGTTTTCTTCAAACCCTATTTTTCTTAAGAGATGTGACTATGGTTGGAATTGTATTGTCTTAAATTTGGGGAAGGGGCAGTTATTTTCTTTTAATTTTTAACTTAAAGTAATTATAAACAAAAAGAAGATTCAAAGAAATTAAAGAAATGTATAAGGAAGTCCTGTGTGGCCAGTGCTATAGCATCCTACATAATGGTGGTACAATATCAAATCCTAGAAATTAACAATGGTACAATCTACCTGCACTCAGGTATTCTGTTATGACAATGGAAAAATCATCCAATATATACTCTTCACTCCTGCACCTCAGCCTTCCCTGTGTTGGTCATGTCTTCCTGCTGAAATAGTTTAATGTTGCTAATTTCAAAAACAAAACATTTAGGACAAAATTTCTAAAGCCTTTTCATTCAGAGAATATTTATTTCACTCATATTTACTTGAAGTTTTGTGTAGGTAATAAAAGCAACATATATTTAATTTTCCTTGAAAAGTTGAAAGTATTATTCCACTTTCTTCATTTTAATTATTCCTGAAATATATTAAATCTAGGTTTCAAAGTTTTATATTATATTATATGTATATATATATATATATATATATATATTATATATATATAATTATATATATATATAATAGACTGTATATATCTTATGTATTTATATATGTGTGTATATATATATATATAAACACACACATACTCAATATATATTATATACTCAAGGAGATTTGTAAGGAATGTTTAGAGTGAAAGGAATACAAGTGGAGTGGACATTAATATATCCCACAGCCAAAAAAAAATGAAATTTGTATGTGATTAAACTCCTTCCCTTCCCACTCAAGGAAAATGCCATACTGACTTTTATGATTTTCATTCCTCTTATTTTTACTTTGTGGAGTTTACATGTCCTTTTATTCAGTAATGTATTTCATTTTCTACTTCTTTGAGATTTATGTAAATGGTACTAGCTAAATGTACTAAGGATTTTGCTATGCATTATATTCCTGGGAGTCACCCATCTTGACATCTATATATATCTGTCACTTATTTTCATTACAGTGTAACATTTATTATAGATTTACTATAAAATGTATTTATCTATCCCCTTTTGGTGACATATTTTTCAAGGTTTCTCTTTTGTTCTATTTTCTTTTGACAGTCAAAGCTGCCATAAATCTTCTCACGCAGGTCCTCTGGTGCACATGTAGAAGGTTTTTCCAGAGCAAAGGCCTGGGATCAGTTGCTGGACCATAGCATAGATACAGCTTCACCTTTGCTAGATGGTGTTAGCATATTTTTCAAAGTGATTGTATTAATTTATTTTCCTACCAGCAGGGTTTTGTTGCTTCCCATCCTCAACAATATTTTATATTTCTCACCAGTTTATTTTATTCTTGCCAATATGATGATGAAATTCCATTTTGTAGTGTTTAATTTTTACCTTTACAGTTAAACATATTTTACATTTTTTTTGTGTGTGGGGAGAGCATTCATACATCCTCTTCTTACATCCTCTGAAAACTGAGATTTTTTTCCCTTTATAATCCATGTAAATTTTTCTAGTTTTACTATGATTAGATATCTATTTCTTCATATATTTTTCAATAATATAATATGATTTTTTAAATTTCACAATTATACATAATTTATATTATAGACTTTCGTGAATTTCCTTGATCAAATTAGGTGAGATTTTTTTCTAATCATATTTGCTGATCTTTTAAAATCATAATGGAATATTAATTTCTTTTTAATGACAGTTTTTGCATCTCTTGAGATGATTTAGGATCTATAAATAGAGCCCCACATAAATGGTCCAATGATTTTTGATAAAGAAGCAAAGGTATTCTAATAAGACAAGGTAGTTTTTCTTCCTTCCTTCCTTCCTTCCTTGTATTGAGGATTGAACCCATGGGTACCTAGCCATTGAACACATTTTTTATATTATTTATACCTCCATCCCAATTTCATATTCTATTTAGGGACAGGGTTTCACTAAGTTGCTTAGGGCCTTGTGAAGTTGCTGAGGCTAGCTTGAAACTTAGAGTCTTCCTGCCTCAGCTTCCTGAGCCACTTGGATTACAGGCGTGCACCACTGTGGCCAGCAAGATAGACTTTTCAACAAATGCTGATGGAAAAATTGAAAATCCAGATTCTACAATATTTAGAAAAATTGACTAATGCAAATCTTATTCCCAATAAAACATATAATTATATCATTGTTTATTGGAGTAAAGATTTTGTTATGGTTTAGATATGAATTGTCCCTCATGTGTGAGAAAATGCAAGAATTTTCAGAGGCTCGGGTTGTGGCTCAGTGGCAGAGCGCTTGCCTCACACATGTGAGGAACTGGGTTCGATCCTCAGCACTACATAAAAATGAATAAACAAAATAAAGATATTGCATCCATCTATAACTAAAAAATATTAAAAACAAGAATTTTCAGAGGTGAAATGATTAGATCATGAGAGATATAACCTAGTCAGTGTATTATTCACTAAGTGGTAACCATATGCATATAGGGTGTGGCTGGAGAAGGCAGGTCAGCTGCAATATCACATCTCATGCCTTTGAGGTTTATATTTTGTCCCCAGTGAATAGAGTTCTTTCTGCTTCCTGCCTGTCGAGTCCTGAGCTATTTTCCTCTGCCACACCTTTACCATGTGAGATCCCCCCTCACCTTAGGCCCAGAGCTATGGAATCTGCCATCCATGGGCTAAACTTTTGAAATCATGAGCCAAAATAAACTCTTCATTTTCTATGCTGTTCTCCTCAGGATTTTTTGGTCACAGAAACAGAAAAGCTGACTAAAAATAGATATCTTTGATATGACACCAAGAAAAACAATATGCAAAGCAACAAGATAAGTTGTAATTCATTAAGAACTTCTGCTCTTCAAAAGAGACTGTTAAAATAGTTAAATATACAAGCCACCAAATGGGGAACATGTTTGCAAATTACACATGTGGGTAAAGACATGGAGGAGTTCAGAAAAAGCAATAGTAGTGAAATTAACATTGTTTTTAAAAATGGGCAAAAGATCTTACTATTTACCAAAGACAACATGTGAGTGAAAATTAGCATATGAAAAGTTTGACAATACTAGTCATTTAAAGAAATATGAATTCATAACCCTATGTACCACTGGTGCACATCTATTAAAACCACTGAGATTTGCAGTGATCTTAGGATGCTGGCAAGATGTGAAGCAAATGGAATTCTTATACATTGCAAATGGGAAATAAAATGTGTAACCACTTTGGAAAAATATTTGGGGTCTTTTTAACAAGTTCAATAAATAACTAATTTATGGATTAACCATTTAACTACCAGACATTTGTTTAAGAGAAATGAAAGCAAAAATACACACAAAACCTACACATGAATATTCATAGCAGTTTTATTATAATCAGAAACTGGAAATCACTCATATAGTCATCAAAATGTAAGTTAATGAATGAAAAAAGTCATAAAACTAAACAGTGGAATATCACTCAGCCACAAAACAGTTTGAACTATTAATCCATGCAACGTGTGAAATGTTCTATGAATTATTATGTTGAGTGGCTGAAGCCAGATAATAAAGAACACATGTAGGATTATTCTATTTATGTTAAATTCCAGGGAGGGTGGTAAACAAACTAATCTGCAGTGGTGGTTGGTGCTTGGAAATAAATGACAGGAGGGCTAGGAAGAATGGAACACACAGAGAAATGTTTGAGGGAGATGGATATGTTTACCAGTTTGATTGGGGTGAGGACTTTACACATGTACACATGTCAAAATTTATCAGTTGTACATTTTCTTGTGTGTACTCTAATGTATACCATTAGCTAAAGCTATAAAAAGAAAACACTTATTGGTCAAATATGGAAAACATTTACAATAAGATTGGGGTCAGAGAAGCACATCTGGTTTCATGACTGCTTTTCAACATTGCATGGCCTCTTATAGCCAATGATAATAAGGGAAGCAAATGAATTAAAATGACTCAATGCAACTCAGTGGAGAAGGGAAATCTTTTTATTATAGAGTTCTGGGTCAATTAGAAAGCAATGTTGGGGAAAAACTAACTTTGACCATTACTTAGTCTACATTCAAACAGTAATTTGAGGTGGATTAATTAATTTAATTATAAGTAATACTAAAATTTAAATATTTTAAAATTGGAAATCATTAATATCAAAAAAAGGTTGGTTCCTCAAAAGAAAGTAAAGAAATTGAAAAATTAGACACAGAATAGGAAAGAATACTTGCAATACATTTACCTGACAGTGGACCTATATAAGGATAGATTCCTGTAAACTGATAATTTAAGATAACCATTTTTTTAAAAATTGGGCGACAGATTTGAGAAGGCACTTCAAAAACTGCATCATATAAATAATCAATAAACACGTAAAAAGATGTTTTAATATTATTGGTTTCAGGCAACTGCAAATCAAAGCCACCACAACTACTATAAACAGTAAGCATGACTACATTTTTAAAAACCGTGTGGTATCTAATGCTTGAGATGATATGGGGTGTCTAGAAAATGCCTATTATTTTTGTTAGAGTGTTAAATGATACAACCAGTTGGGAAATTGCTTGGCAATTTCTAACAAAATTATACTTGCACTGGCCATAAAGTCCAGCAATCCAACTCTGTTACCAGCTCTGGTTCAATCAGAGCTGAGAAACAGTGAGCAAATTTGGACAGGTGAAGTTTAATACAAACATAATTAAGTACAACAAGAATTTAGAGATTTAAAAGTCAAGTGAACTCTAACGGATAAATGAACAGCACATATAAGATGCAGCTACTACCCTTTGGGTGGAGATAGGGAACCAGAGTGTTGGAGAAAGTGGTTCTTGGAAAGATGCTCTTATCAAAGACACTGTCTCACAAAACTTTCCAGGTAAGTGAGCTACCAAGGAAAGATGGTAGTGACTGGTGCTGCTGTTTGACATGCCAGGCAGAACACATGGGTTGAAGAAGTTTCAAGTGTTGCTGAAGCCAGAGAGGCTAAGGACGTCCACCTTGTACAATCCTGTGGAGAGGCATGCAGCAACCTGCAAACGACCCCCAGTCTCCTGCAATATGTCTCTGGCGCCCTCTATTGACAAAGTTTAACATGGTGTCAATTGATAAAGAAAACATCTAAATGACCCAAATCTATTTTGACAGAGCAGATCACATTTTTTATTTGGAACTAGAGATGTTACAAATCAATAGGGAGCTCACGTCCCCAGTTATTTAATTTCCAAACCAGACTTATATTCATTGTAAAAATATTTCACAAGGATGTAGTATTTGTAGTGGGAGGAACAAGGGGGAAAAGAGAGAGAAAGAGAGAGAGGGAGGAAAACAATACAAATTTATATTAACATAGGATTGAGTAACATAATGTGATATACTTACTCAAAGTTATGCTATACAACATGGAAGATACCATACGATATATGTGAAAATCTCAAAAACATATTGAGCTAATGAAAGAGGACACAAAACAATGCATGTTACATAATTCCATTTATTGGAATTATAGAACAGGCAAAACTAATCTTTGAAGCAAGAAATCAGAATAATGACTGAGTCTATGGAAGGAATGTGGATGAGAATTGGGGTAAGAAAGAAATTTTAAGTGTGTAACAAAGTTCAATATTATGATTGCATTTTGGTTAAATACTTTTGTCAAGATTTATATTATATACTTAATATGTGTGTATTTTATTATGTGTAATTGTATGACAATTTTAAAAATCTACACAGATGAAAAGATATCCAGAGCAGTTTGTAGCAAAGTAGGTGAATAAGATTATAAGAAATAAACAAAAATATAAACAAATTCTATTTTTTCTTATGGAAAAACGCAGGCACATGAAAAAATTCAGTATAATTTAGTTCAATTTTAGTTTTAGGTCACACAGTTTCTTAAGTCAAACTGAAGGATGAACAAATTTTTTCAGTATAATCAAAAGAAATAATGATATGGTATAAACCTACTGTTTTGTAGCTTCTTATTTGCTAATTTGTAATAGCTGATATTATCATTAGAAACAAAGCAAATGAAAGTATTCATGTAAACAAATTTTATTTCTGTTGAAAGACTTCTGCCTTAGCCTTCAAACAATAGACAGTAGCAAGACTTGCTGACAAATATAAACTTCTTTAAAATACTAGGCAAAGCAGAACATGGGCCTCGTTTTTCTTTTTTCTTTTTTTCCTTTTTTGCTTATGTGAGATACATTAAAATGAATCAGAAAAGGTTATCCAGTTATTGTGACCTACATAACATACCATTGCCAGGGGGAATAAAAATGAGTTTAATCTATTTGAAGGTATTTTCAATGAAAAGTTTTTTTTAGAAAAAAAAATAACTGCTAGGCTGATAGCTTTGAATAATTATGCAGTTAATATATCAGAGACAGAGTCAGCATAATTTTTACAATATAATGATATGGCCTTTAGAATTACAAGAATATCGCCAGCATACATATTTAAAAGAAAATTCAACATATTTGTTAAACTCATTTGCTCTGCTCAGTGCCATTTATTGATGCGCAAATTGCCAAGACACCCATTTTATGGAGCAAAACAAGAATCAAGATGTACTACCTGAGTTATGATGCAAATAAGGCAGTCAAATGAAGTGAAGGTCAGACTTTGTGTCCAAACAAAACAAGAATTAAAGAGCGGAGCTGAAAGTCTTAATGTCTTTGTATTTCCTATTTTTACAAAAACATATGACCATGATCTGGGTTTCTGTAGCAACAGGCAGCAATGTTATCAGAGTCATGCTATAGATAAATGGCCCCTCATATATCTTATTTTTTATAACCATAGAAAGATACATATGAAAAATGATATTGTAGTCATAATTAAAGATTAAAGCAGAAACCATATCACCAGTAGACCTGCAGTCTCATCAAGAGAGAAAATACTCATCAGAGCACTCATGTTCTGTAAAGAATAACCGGATGTTTATGGCTATTATTTCCATATTCTATTTTGGTTGTTTTCATTGATTTCAGTACCAGTGTCTTTCAGAAACACTAGCAAAATTTGATGATGCCCATATTGAACCCCTATAATGGAATTAGAATTTATTTAAATATGTTGTACTTTTTACAAAAGATAGAGTAAGGTTCTCACTTTGCTTTTCATTTTCAAATTTAAGAATAACTAAGCAGAAGCTGCTGAGGAATGGCCCATGTGAAACTGAAGAAGAGAGGGTTTTGTAATAGGGTTATTTTTTTAAATGGAGGAATTTAGTGTTGGAGTTATATATGGAATTTGAATAGTTTGCTATAGGAGTTTGCTACAGGAAGACTGTTGGGTAGTATGTAAAGAAGAAATTGTATTGTAGTGAGAGTCTGGAGAATTTGGGATCTACCTGTGAGGTTGGATATATCTTTTAGATTACCTTAAGATAACTTTTGGGAGGTCTGTGTCTTTATTGGGAGAAGATAGCTATCTATCCATCTATTTCTATATATATAATTATGTTTTGGTCCCTCCAAAAGTTGGTCTTGGAAGTAGTCATAAGAGAGCACGAAGAATGAGATTGAAGAGCAACAAAGGAGAAACATAAGTCTGATATTTTAACTTGCTGTGGGCAATAAGCTTCAATTCTATTGGAACTTACTAAGTAGCACATAGACTGCCACCTCTCCCAATCTTCAGCACAATGGCTGGGAGGCAGGAGTGCATATCAATTAGCTCTTGTCCATTGGTCAAGATGGGACTCTGTTCTTTCTCTCCATATAAGTATGGGTTAAGAGAATTCTTTCAAGCTTCCAAGACAGGCATGGGGCAGAAAGTAAAGATATTCATTAGGGACTAGAGATGAGATCTTATCATCTGAAGCAAATCATAAATTACTATTCCAACCTGGTCAAAATTAAATGTAAGGCTAGGTGGACATGATTCAGAGCACCTGATGTGTCTGCTACAGCTACCTAATAAATCATGTACTCAGTAAATTCTTCCAGTTGAAATAAACAAAAAAAATTCTAATGAACCATCTGCATCTCCAAATCCTTGGGGGCTACCTAATAGGTAGCATAGCAAATGCTTAGTGAATAAAAATCTAAATGGCTATTACATGAAATTCAGAAGAAGAAAATATCTTCCCCTTTATATCTTAATATGAAAGAGTTTCCAAATCCTTTAATTCTTATGTACTATGGTATAGAAGCAGGAGGTAATTATTGCTGTAGGAACAGGAGTTTGCTATAGGAAAATTATGTGTTGGGGAGTACATAAAGGAGAAATTGTATTGTAGTGGGAGTCTGAAGAATTTGGGATCTACCTGTAATTTTGGATATATCTTTTAGGTTACCTCAAGATAATTTGGGGAGCTCTGTGTCTTTATTGGGAGAAGATAGCTATCTATCCATCTATTTCCATATATAATCTCTAATTTTCCTTAAAGTTTCTTCTAGCTCTAAGATATTATGAAAATTATATATGTAGAAGAATATTTGACTTTTTGTGAATGGCTTTTGTACTCAAATGTATATTTACATTTGCATGCATGACATGATAAGTTGGTAGACATTGGTATTGATTTAAAGATGAGCAAATCTTGATTTTTTAAAAATATAAGTTTCTTTGGTTTCCAATAAATAGTATGTCATATATGCAAGTAAACAGAAGAAATATTAATATTAAGATATGCATATGTACTATAAATTAAATCTTTTTATTCTGCATATTGTTTAGTCAAGTGAATTTTTATTCTGAAAAATGGAGTAATTAGGCAGGCAAGGATTTTACAGAAAGCAGAGATCTAGAACTTGCAGCAATATCACTAGGATGAAGAGATCAAATTTGAACTTCAGGGCTAGTGAAGGAGAAAGAACTTACAGGGAGTCAAGATCCTGAAGAAGAGTGCTCTTAAAATTCCTTACAAAATTTCTCTTCAAGGCATTAGCTAATTCCTGAACTATGCATGAATGGAGTAAAAGGCTAAGAAATCCAGAAAAAAAATTTAAAAGTTAAGAGGCTAAAAAGTTTATCAGAGCTTTGGCAGTCTGGGGAAGAAACAAACAAAAATATAATATAGAACCTGCCAAAATAAAATTTCCAGGCTTTTAGATGAGACTTCTAAAGTGTTATGGCTGATGCTAGGGATAAATCAGTAATGGATAAGCTTTCACAAAGTCTTACTAATATGCTTCCATTGCTGGGTGTGATGGTTCATGCCTGTAATCCTAGAGGTTTGGTACATTAAGGCAGGAGGATCCTTAGCCAGCCTCAAAATAGTGAGGCACTAAGCAACTCAGGGAAACTCTGACTCTAAGTAAAATACAAAAAAAAAAATAGGGCTGGGGATGTGGCTTAGTGGTTGAGTACCCATGAGTTCAATCACTGTACCCTCCCCATAAAAGACTTCCATTATTTTAATCCATGATTCTATCAGGGTTTCCTGTTTCTCAGGAAGAGGAGAGTAACATCTTCTCTGAAAAAATATAAGATCATCAAGAATCTCTGCCACCGTTCATGCGTAATGTCAGTGCTCAATCTAAAAGATCATGGGTGCCAGAAAACAGGACCAAATGACAAAAGCTAACAGGATAAATACAAAACAAAACAAAATAGCAATAAAAATAGCTGGTATAGATTTGGGGGTTAACAGAAATATAATCTTTAATATAATCAGTAAGTTAAAGAAAGTAGATTCAAAACAAAAGAATGTCATCCAAACATTAAAATGTACAAAAACACCATTAAATGGAAATTTTATAGTAGAAAAAAACAAGAAGTCAAAATATAACTGCAGATGAGACAACAGAATAGAATTAGGGAGCTGAAAATAGAGAATTGAGAAACTGGAAGTTGGTAAGTAGCAAATATTATACTTGAAGTTCAAAGAAGAAAAATGAATGGAAAAATATAGATAATAGCATATAGAACTTGATAAAAATGTATTAAGGGTAATCAATGTTTAGTTGAAGTTCTAGAAGAAGAGGAAAGAGGAAATAAAACAGGAGAAATAGTTGAAGATATACTGGAAAAATATTTTTTGAAACTGATCAAGGATATCAGACTGAAGAGTTATGAAGCTCTATAAACCCTGAACAGGTTAAAAATAAAATATTCTAAATATAAAATAAAGGGCTGGGGTTGTGGTTCAGTTTTAGAGTGACTGCTTAGCATCTGTGAGGCACTAGATCCAATCCTCGGTACCTCATAAAAATAAATGAATAAAATAAATGTCCATAAACAACAACAAAAAAACTAATATATAAAATAAAATAAAGCCAAATCCAGATACAAATAAGAAGAGAAATAAACAAATCCATAATCTTTATAGTGAGAGTTCTTTTTTTTAATTTCATTTTATGATACTGTTAGGGAAGGAGTCTAAGGCCTCACACGTGCTAGGCAAGCACTGTGCCACTGAGCTACATCCCCAGCTGCATAGTGAGAGATTTTTTTAACTTATCTTTCTTGTCAAAAATTCAGTAAAGTGGGGTTGTGGCTCAATGGTAGAATGCTCACTTAGCACGTTTGAGGCCCTGGGTTTGATCCTCAGCACCACATAAAAATAAACAAATAAAATAAAGGTTAGAAAACCTCAGTAAAGCATATAATATTTGAGAAATACAGTGAGCAAATGTGTGTATGTGTGGGGTTATATAATATTGTACAAAAACAATGCAAAGCATTTCACATTCTTTTTTATGGACACATAGAACATTTATAAAAATAAAAACTATATGCTGGGTCATCAAGCAAGTGTTGACAAATGTCAAAGAATTAAAATCATATGGAGTATATTCTTTGATGATACGGAAGTGAAATAGTACATGTATGTGAACAATGCAAGGTCCATATCTTGAGTTCATTAAAACCATAGATCAAAAAGTAATGATGTCCAGTTTTCACTAGATTTAATGACTCACTTCCATGAAATAGTGTATGGAAAGTGAAATATAATGACTTACCAGAGGAGAAGGAGCCTGATTAAACATCACCTTAACCAAGAACTTAACATCGTCAGGATGAGTTATATGGCTATTCGGTAACCCTGATTGGATAAGATGAAAAGGGCCCTCAGGCTGTGTGTGGTGTTCTTTACAAAGTCTGTAATTCCCATCTAATCACATACTCCCATCAAATTCAAATTGAGGGGCTGTGTTAGTCAGATTTACATAGCTGTGACCAAAATACTCAAGACCAAGTAAGAGGAATCAAAGTGTATTTCAGGCTCACAGTTTCAGAGGTTCAGTCCAAGGTCGGTGGACTCTATTGCTCTGTACTTGAAGTGAGGCAGAATAGAAGGGCAAAGGAAAGCTCCTGAACTCATGGCTGCCAGGAAGGACAGGGGTGGTAAGAGAAACAACCCACAAGTAAGTCACCAGAAAAATATAACCTGAAAGGCATGTTACCCAAATCACCTACTTCCTACAGCCTACAGTTACCACCCAGTTAGTCCATTAGAATTATTAATCCATCAAATGAATTAATCCAGTAATTAGTTTACAGCCCTCATAATCCAATCTCTTCACCTCTGAACATTCCTACTCTAACAAGAATTTCAGGGTCTACCTCATATCTAAACCATAATAGGGACATTCTATAAATTCTATCAGGGATATTCTATCTGGCTAATGTGAATACATTTTTAAATTGTCAGGGTCACAGAAAACAAGTTAAAAAAACTGAGAAGTTGTTCTGAACCAGAGGAGACTAAGAAAGAATATTGACTAAATGCAATGCAATATTCTAATTTGAATTACAGAAGTGAAGAAGAATATTGTAGTGGAAAAAATTAGAAAAATCCAAATCAATTCTGAAGTTTGGTTAGTAATGTATCAATGTAGGTTTCTAAATTTTAACAAAGGTGCCATAATATAAAACATTAAATAGAAGTGCATGAGGGGTATACAGGAATGCCCTGTATATCTGTAAGTCTAAAATATTCCCCTAAAACATTTGTTAAAAATAAAAATGAAAGAAAGATAGGTAGCTCAAATGAGAAATGGGAAAAAATACTTGAGAGGAACATTTATAAAAAGATATTTAAATGCACAGTATAGACAAGAAAAGAAGTCTAACTTTATTGTCTATGAGAAAAATGTAAACTAAAACTAAACTAAAACACATCATCACTGTAGATGCTCCATCATAGCTAAAATGGAAAAGATAGCGAATACCAAGATTGCTAATCTGACGATGTTGGAAGATCTAAACCCATACACTGCTGGTGGGAGTATAAATTGATAAAATTATTGCATTAAAATTTAGGGGTTAGCTGGGTGCATGTCTGACATCCCATCAGCTCAGGAGGCTGAGTCAGGAGGATCAAAGTTCAAGAGCAGTCTCAGCAACTTAGTGAGGCCCTAAGCAACTTAGTGAAACTCTGTCTCTAAAAAAAATAAGTAAATAAAAGGGACAGGTGTGGTGGCACAGCCTGTCATCCCAGCAGCTCAGGAGGCTAAGTCAGGAGGATCATGAGTTCAAAGCCAACCTCAGCAAAAGTCAGGTACTAAGCAATGCAGTGACACTCTGTTTCTAAATAAAACTACAAAACTAGGGTTGGGGATGTGGCTTAGTGGTCAAGTACCCCTGAATTCAATCCTCAGCACCACTCCCAAAAAAGGAACAGGGATGTGGCTCCATGGTTTAATATCCCTGGGTTCAATAGCTGGTACAAAAAAATAGAGGGTAGTGTTAACTCAAACTAGACACTTGACTAACCTACTACCCAGCAATTCTGCTGTAAGTACACATTTGCTACAAATCATGGACAAAATATTCAGTTACTTTATGTATCATATCCCTGAATGGAAACAACCCAAATGTCTATAGATAGATCCTCGTGAGCTAGAAATATGATTGAATACTCTATGTTGATTAAAAAAAAGAAAAGAAACTATTCCTACAAACAATATGTATAGATGAATCTCAGACATAAAGACACAAAGATGAGAGGGAAATCTGGACAGAAAACAGCATATACTTTTATGGATTCATTTATTTGAAATTTGAAAGTGATAAAATTAATGGGTGTTGATAAGGTTGATGGGACTGGTAGTGACTGGGAGGGGCAAGAGGGGGCCAGCACTGACTCTTGCAGTGTTCTGTATGTCCATCTCCTCTGTGGGACAGGAGTACATTCACCATGTCAGAATTCCCAGAGTGGTGCCTGAAGACTGTGCACTTAACTGTGCGAACATCAGAGATCCATGAAAGAGTCAAAAGCACAGGTCTTCCAGAAACTTGGATTTTAATATCAAAACATGTTTCCATCCTGATTTATAACGCAAACTATAGTTAATTAGTATATGTGTATTCTTTAAAAATCAAATAGCTATATAGAATGTTATTATTAGAAAACATCTGCACAATACTTTGATAAGTAATTAATTGGTTCTCTGTGCTTTGGGATTTATTTTATTCACTGCATGAAGGGATCCAGCAAGACCAGTTACAATTATCGTACCAAGTATGACCAAATTAGGCAATAGACTCTCCTGATGTTCTAATATTTTGAAATGTAGAGAGGACTATTTGAATACCTAATAAGGCTTTTATGAAATTTGGGGACTTCATAAGCACAGCAGGTTAAGAATACACTTTTATAAGAATATATTCTATGTTTTAAAAATTTGCAACACCTATAAAAGATAGTTGGTATCCTCCCATTTCACAGATGGAGGAACTGAGATTGAAAGAGATTAAGTTGCCTTGTCCATTCATAGAAGGGCCATGATTCAAACTTAGATTTAGACTGACTAAAATCCATGCTTGGATTCACAATTATCCACAGCAGTGTTTTTCAAAGTATGAGTCATGAGCCATATACATTAAAATCATGTCAGAGGTCTCTCAAGTGTAAATCTCCAGGAGGCCAGGGCAGGCAGAATATTTGAAATTGGAGCCTCATTTTTTTAAAGGCCCTGAGGATTAAGAAGCACTTCTTTTTTCTCTAATGACTTTGAATAGGAAGGTGACATCTTATTCAAAGGTAACCTTCCAAGTTTGGAGTTTACCTGTATCACACATAATAGAAGAGAGCCGTGCTCCTTGAGTGTGTACATACAGTTTGTCTTGTACAATCACTCTCTCCTTCACTATTATTTCACTTGAGATTTTCAGTGAAATAGATTCTTTTCTACCCACTTGCAAGATGTTGATATGTTTCCACAAAAGAAGTATGAGCTGGTTTAAATATGCGTGTATGTTTCCCAAGAAGAGTATGTGCCCACTGATTCTTTATAACACAATCTAAATATAAAGTTGAAGCAATACACTCATCAGAAGGGTTATTATTCTGTCTACATGGTTTTCTTTATCAAACTTCTTGAGACTGGTGGAAATAACAAATATGATATGGTGGGTATTTTTTTAAATATAAGGTATGAGGCAAAATGTGATATAGAAATGATCAAATAAGATGTAATGACTGATTCTTTACATTTTAAAGAAATTTTATATATTTATTTGTTTTTGGTGCTGGAAATTAAACTCAGGGATGCTTAACCACTGACCTACATCTCCAGCCCTTTATTTTTTTTTAATTTTTGGATAAGATCTCACTAAGTTACTGGAGCCTCTCTAAGTTGCTGAGGCTGCCCTCCAAATTGCGATCCTCCTGCCTCAGCCTCTGAAGTCTCTGGGATTATAGGTGTGCATCACCATGCTGGGCTTCAAGAAATCATTTTAGAATGTTTCCTTCTCTAAAGCTTTATTTTCTTGAAAAAAGGAGGGGAAGATAGGTAAAAGTCTAAATAGGGGCTGTTAAAACTTAAACCTCACATCTTTTCCCTCTCCTAGCATTTGGGAAAAAATATTACATATAACTTGAAGATATTTCACTCAATTTCTTGGTGGCACAAGGAAAGAAAAATAGTCAATAACTCAGAAGTGTACTCCTTAGGGATAGGGGATGCTGTCAAACCTGGGTTAGAGACCACCTGTTCCACCTAGCTTTTTGATCTCTGGTGCATTCCTTAGTATCTCTTCCATTTACTCCTAAGTGAGATAATGGTACTGATTTCCTAGGACTCAGAATTATATGAAATAACACATGTACAATGTATAGCACAAGTTTAGGAACATGTAATTGTGCAAAAATAAAAAAAATCCATTAGCTATTCTCATTGTTTGTTCCTATTTTATGATATCACTTACTTTTTAAGGACCATATCCTTTGATATATACTAAATAGGAAATATCATATTACAAGTTTCATGACTTTGGAAACTGGTGAATGAAAATATCAAGAGTCAATTTAGCGACCTTTCCAGATATGTGTTATTTTAAGGGCTCTTTAGTACCAGGTGCAGGCTGCCTAGCATGAGTTCCTGATGTTTTCCTGGATGGCACAACTGTAGAAGTTTTTTTCTGATTTCTTCCTGTAGCTGATGCTTCTGGTCTCTTTTCTATTGTTGGGCAACTCTCACACCACCCAGAGAGAAGTCTTGAGAAGCAAAAATAAAAGTGTCTTGTAGTATCAAGAATAAGTTGACAGAAACTAATTAGCTTGTCAGTCCAGTTCACTTTCTGAAGGGCTCTTACATGCAAAATTACTACTGATTTTGTTCTTGGCTAAAGATCAAATTTCTGGGCTCAGTTCAATGTTGCACACCTAGAATCCCAGCATCTTGGGAAGCTGAGGCAGGAGGATTACAAGTTTGAGGCCAGCCTCAAAAAATAAAAAGGGCTGGGGGATGTAGCTCAGTGATAAAGCATTCCTGGGTTCAATTCCCAGTACCCTCAAAATAATAATAAAATAAATAATAAAAATAAATTTCCTACCTATGAGAAAAATATATATATATACTAAAGAAAAATTGAAAAATATGAAAAAATAGATAATGTAAAGCTGATCATTTCTAATTCTAAATAAAATTGCATTATCATCCTAGATTGCTTTATAAAAAAATCTTTCCTCCTCCTATGGAGATATAATTTTTTTGTTAACATCACAACTGTGCACATAGTTTTACATTGTCTTTTCTCCCTAAAGTAGTATCATCAATATTCCTATCATTGTATATTTTTTCCAAGTTACTTTTTATTGACATTGAAAATGTATTTAAAGAGAATTAGAAACATCTGCTGCTCAAGTGTGATTTTATTTTATTTTGGTCTTGTCTATTCATTTTGTTATCAAGTATTTACAATGGCCTTCTATGTGCCAAGTGCTAGACTGGAAGTTTCTGTAGTGCATAGACTTGGTTTTATTCATCTTTTGCCCTTAGTGCCTGGAACTGTGCCTGGCTTTTAGAGATGCTCAGCAGATGTTTATTGAGTGAACCCTGGTTAATATTTCTACTAACCACAACCTCAACCAGGGGTTGAGGGGTTTTGTTTTGTTTTCATTTTAGTGTCACGTCATCATCATAAAAGTTTTTCTTGACCAATTCTGGGGTTGGATTCTGACGTGTACGGGTGACAGGCTTCATTCAGTGGATGCCTTCTTTTTGTTGTAAGGTCTGTGGAAAAAGGACCCAGATTTAACATGCATTATGGTTTTTGTGTAGAAAAAGGCCCTTTGAACATGGCCTATGTATGTGTGTATGTGTCTTGATGTGTACTTTCCAAAGGACCACTTTTTTTTTTAATTTCAGTGCTGGGGATCATATCCAGGACTTTATGCATTCTAGAAAATGCTCTACCACTGCACTGTACCTGTATCCCTAGATGTGTACTTTTAAGAGAAGCTTTCACAATATATATTTATCCTTCGAATATGAATGTGTGTATATTTGGTCTGCTAAGACCTCTCAAAAAACTTCCATAACCTACCTCTAAATTCTCCCATCAATCTTCCAAATACTTCCTCTGAACTCTGTGCTTTCATAGCAAAGTGCTTTACAAGTAAACTCTAGCTGAAGCTGGGCAGAAATGGTAGTTTCCAATCTGAAAAGGTAATTTCCAATCTGAGAAGGTAATTTTCTCTCTATGGTTTAAGAGTAAAAAATAATTGAGGCTCAGGAACAAGGTCTCCCCTGCAAGAAAAATGACTTCTTCCTTGTGATTTTGTTTTTGTTGTTGTTGTTGAAAGTTAAAAGTAAGAGTTGTCTGGGAGTGTGTGTTGGAGTCAGCAAGGGTAGTTGGAGGGTGGAGGGAGACCCAGTCCCAAACCTATGCAGATCAATTTATAGTTTTAATCATTATCCAGGAAATCTTATAGAATCAGATGAAGGGTGGGCCCTGGAAATAGTTTCCATTTTTTCAGCCTCATCTTAGTGCCTGCAAAATATGCCTGATATGCTGTGGCTTTTATGTCCATGTGACAGGAAAGGATGTAATTCTAATGCTTTGTTAACTCAGTATCGTTAGACTAAATACAAAAAGTTGAGTGTTAGCTCTCTTGTGAGAATGGCATAAGAGTCACTGCATTACTGCTAACAATATTTAAACAGTTTGATATTTTTATCAGATGAATACTCATGCAATTTTTTAAAAACTATTGGCCCAGAAAAAAAGGGAAAAACAATGGAATGCACCTGACCAAACTTTCCCCGGTATATATATGAATGCACTACAGTGAATTTCACCTTTGTGTACATACATAATACACTAATTTTTAAAAATTTTAAATAAATAGAAGAAATATCAGAAGAAAAAAAAGGAACAGAGGAAAGGAGGAGGAGAGGGAAAGGGTATTGCTGGGGACTGAATTGTAGCAAATTTTATTCCATGTTTTTATAATTATGTTAAGATGAACCCCAACATTATGTAGAACAAAAATGAACTAAAAAAATGAAACAAAGAACTAATTAATCCAGAAAAAAAAACATCATGAAGTTTAGTTTCCTGTGTGTTCTCTCTGTCTCCTGTGTTCACCAGAGGGAGGCCATTTTTTTAAAAAAAAATCATTTTTATTTTCAGGTATTTACTTCAATATTGCCTCATTATCTCTACATGATATTCGTTTTCTACAAGTTATTAATTGACCTACTTTGTATTGATGACTGCCAACAGCTTTCAAAGATCTCCAGAAAAACTTGATGAAGCAAAGCTAGGTTTTTAAAATTTACTGCAGTGGGGAGACCACCCTCAGGCTTTTAGTAATGTCTTAGGGGGGAAAGATCCTTAAAGAGTTGAAGGTGATTTTAAAGCAAGTTTTGCAAGGCATAAACTGATGGAAACCAGGCTGAGTTTAATGGCACAATATTTGGATCAGTGGTCAAAAGGTAAAATCTTGAAGCAAATGTTGATACTAGTCTGTTTAGATATTCCCCAGTCTTATTTTCCAGGTGTGAGTCTACTTTGGAGTAAGCAGATAAGGTATATTTGGTTTTGGTCCCAGTATTGTTCATCACAGAAATAGAAAGCAGATTTGGTCTGAGTTCTTAGAATTATGTTAAAGTAATTTCTTACTATGATCATGAAGATTGAATTAAATTATTTATGTTGTTTACCCCTTAATCCTTCAAAACCAGTTCCTCTGGTTACTAACTTCTACTACTTCAAACAAGAAATGTAAACTTTCTAGTTTTTGATCCGTCACCCCAGTATAAAGTCTTTTTACCATCCCTTTCCTCTACCTTCAACTCTGTAGTATTGAATTTGTTCAGTGGTTCTTAGTTATAAGGGGACTCACATTTATTTTGGGGATTAAACTTGGGGCCTTAGCATATGTGAGGCAAGCACTCTACCACTGAGCCACATTCCCAGCCCCTCATTTTTTTAGTTTGCCAAATTAAACTACCTCTAACTCAGACCTCACCAGTCTTCTTGGAACCAAGTCCCATTAGAGCTATTTGGGGCACCTGTCTCTCCAGGGCTGGAAAATGGTCTCCATAGTGTCCATTCATGGTGATTATTCTGTTTCTCCCTAACCTGAGTTCATTGAGGTGGATATAGTTTTGGAGTCTCCTCTTCTTTCTGTTCCATGCCAGACTTGGCTCTGGTAACTCCATACCATCTTTTAACAATAGGAAGCTTGGCACTCAGTCCCAAGGGACCCAAATAGTCACTCCATCAAAACTCTTGTCAACCAGTGGGGCTCAGGTGGGAGTGGGGTATGGGAACTTCATTGGACTCATCCACTCCCATGGGCTTGGGGGAATTCAACTTTCCATGGGGTCGGATACTTTCTTTCCCTTCAGTTTTTAAACACCTCCACAAGTGGCACAATCAATTCTAACATTCTAATACACTCAGCAGTAAAGACTTCCCAAATTGAAATCTTGCTCTTTTCAGAGCTGTCGCTGCCTCAGAGTTGCCCAAGCCTCTATTTCCAAGCAAATGGGAATGACGATTTGCCAACTAACCAGAGGGTTACAAGCAACTTGTGTACATTGATACAGCAGGAGTGGGAGCCATTTCTTGTATGACAGGAGGGGTATATATATTCCACACAGTTTATCTTAATTAACATAAACTAGATTTAGCAGTCAACCAATAAGGAATCTCCACACTTAATGAATTGCTGAGGTTACTTCACAAACCACTCCCTTTGCAAAATGCCAGGCACCATCTTGACTTGTTTACAGACTCTAACAATGATGAGTGTCCCATTACCTAGACGTGTAGTGAGGTTGAAGTGACTGTCACATTCTTCACACCATGCCTGGCACTTAGTAAACCTTTAGAAAATGTCAGCTATTATTTTAATGATCATAATACTGCTTTATAATTTGAGGCTTTTAAAAAGACAGTCTTTACTCTCCCCTGTGTTATTCATAAGAAAGAAGAAAAATAGTATGAAAGTTAAAGATAGACCATTGAGGTTGATTTAGGATTTAAGTTTAAAGAACATTGAAATAAAAATCACCAATATATTATTATTATTATTATTATTCATCTTATTATTATTATAATTATTATTATAATAAATACACATGACAATAGAGTTTATTTTTTAAAACAATATTTTATATTTTTAATAGAACACAATACCTTTATTTTTATTTTTTTTTTATTTTATGTGGTGCTGAGGATCGAACCCAGGGTCTTGCACATGGTAGGTGAGCACTCTACTGCTGATCCACAACCCCAGCTCAGCTGGAAATCCCTGCAGGTGCTGGCAGTGATCTGTCCCCTGCTGTCCTTGACGTCCTCTCTGGAGGTGGGTGCTGCTCTCCTCACTACTGAGCCACATTCTCACACGCAGCCTTACCCTGGCTGCGGAGGGAGCCCAGAGTGCCCAGTGCGGGGTGAGCCTGTGGGACGTGGTTCAGAGGTGACAGTAGATCAATTTTGATACATTGTCATCAAGGAAAGTCTGAAACCAAGGCTTGCGCTGGGAGTCATTTTTTATGCTGAGGTCTCCTGAGTCACTTTCTCCTCACCTCAGCAGACAGGCCCAGCCACAGAAACACAGCTTTGGCTGAGGAGGCGTGCGAAAAAGCCAGGCCTTACTCCCCTACTTGCAGGGCATTCCCGGGCACGATGCTGCACCCACCACAGGGCAGGTGCTGTCTGCGGCCAGACAGGGGAGAGACTCACAGCCTTCTGCTTTCCTTCCTGCCCCCCCGGCTCTGCACACTGGGGTGTTGCAGTCCCTTAGTGTCAACATCCCGGAGCCGTGGCACAGTGGCCCCTACCTGAGCGCAGATGGCCTAGCATCTGCTGCAGTGGACAGAGGTGGGCGCCAGGACCGCTCTGTGAGCTCAGTGGAGAGCAGGCAGGGGACCGAGGCTTCATG